>NW_027626807.1:0-5709 GCF_034508935.2 Berghia stephanieae
AAGTGACATTCATCATTTACTCATGCCCCCAGTTAAGAGTCCTCGACTTCCATGTTTTTACGAAAAAAAAGGGGATAAACCACCGAAATGCAACACACCAAGGGGGATTAAAATGGGATGTGATGCCGATTTTGCTGTCAAGGAAGGGACAAAAATGACCCCGAAAAATTTTGTCGAGATCGAGTGATCTTAGGCTTTTCCCGTTGATCAACTAAATTTGTACCAAATTTAGTCTTAGGGGGAAGATATTAACGAAATGCTCTGTGTAGGCGTCTTTACGACAGGATTACGTCGTCGTATATAAGTTGTTGTTGTTTTTGTAATCCCTCCGAAAAACCCCTTCTTTGGTTTAAAATCGATCAATCGCACCTAGGCCCGGGAAAGTTTAAATTAAACACGAGTGGGGGTGTTATTGTGAGAAAGGCTCATTTTGTTTTCCCCTAAATTTATAACAAATGGGATCCCTGTATTCTACGGAGACTTTTTTAGGTATGGCTTTTAATCTCGAAACTAGGGGCTGACGATTTATTTATCCTTGAATGAGGAGTCCGGTATCGGGAGGGTTTTTTGTCCAGTTTAGGGAAGGGGGGATTTTTAAAGGGAATTTCAGATTTTTACGGAATGACTAACACCGGTTTTGGGTAGAATTTTGCTTCTTTCTTGTTTTTTTGCCAAAATGCCAAGTTTTGAGAGTTTCTTCAACCACTCAGCGAGCCCTTTTAAGGCTCATTTTCCAAAAGAACCACTCAGGGGAGTTTTTTTAGGCTCATTGTCTAAAAAGAGACAGACACGGGTCTTTTAGGCTCATAGTCCCCTAACGAAAACCCACAGCGGAGTCTTTTGGGCTCTTTGTTTAACTCTTGTGTAGATTGGTTAAAAGCTTGTGGACTTTGGGGTGCTCAAATTTGAGCTAATCAATGTTTTATAACTTTTGTGAAGTTTGTTTAAAGTTTTGTTAACTTAATTTGGATTTCAATAATCTGTTCGGCTCTGGTGAGTTTTTGATAATATTTTGATTACAATTATGATTGTGTTTTTGATTAAATATCAAATATCATTTTAAATTTTTGATTCTCATTAATTAATCAATAAAAAAATTAATTGTGTAATATATTTTTGTTGAAAAAGAAAAAACTTTCTTCTATAAAGCTTATTTTTCATATCTAAAAAGTAAAGCAATTTTAAATAAACCCTTTAATAAATTGATTTTTTTAAAGTAAAATAATTTTACTCATTTAAAAAAAACATATTGATGAGTTCGAAATAGATAATTTATTCGTTGATTATCATATTATAACAAAATCTTTTCTTTCTTAAAGTAATGAGCCGTTGGGGGCGGGGTTTTTAACAAGCCAACTTTAGGCATACGCTCTAGCTTGACACAATAGAAACTAAACATTTGCCTTTTAAAAGTTCCTGTGAAGAACCTTTTGCTTATTTAATACAAAATTAGAAACATGATTTTTTATGAATACTGAAATCAAACAATTTCAAAAGAGACAATTTAAAAAAATATTGAACAACCTTACATTTTTTGTTAATATAAAGGGACACTTTTTTGGCTCTCTTCTACACTTTCGGGTTTGTGTTTATTATTTAGTTAATTATTATTTTGCCGTAACGGGATGTTCAACCTTCTGTAAATTTGATGTGATAGGGGTTTGGTAAAGTATTGATTTTAATTTTTAATTTATATTTTCATATCGTTTTCCCTTATCATATCATCATCACACCATCTCCATCAATTTTCATCCATCCTTTGATTTCATACTTAGACATCTATCATTTCATCTTCATATCCATAATACTTTGTTATATTGTAAAAAAATTATTTTCATTTGCTAAAAACCCCTTTATCAACGTTTGTTTTGGGTTTTTGATGGGTGTCGTAGCTTGAATATAGCACACATAAACAATTGCAAACGGCTACTAACATAAGGGTTTTTACGTGCGCACTTTTGACAAATTGGTGGGCATTTTTATAACGATGTGAAAAAGTGTGTAGGGAAAAAATTCTCTCTATTTTGAGTAGTTGGAAAAATTTCCCCTTTTTTAAAATAAAAAAGAAAAAATTGGGAGCAGTCACTGGAAAAAAAGATCGAATAATGTGTATGAAAAGTCAGGATTGGGAGTTTAAACCAGGTTTATAGAAGTTTTGGGGACGTGTCGTTGAAAGTTAATTTATAGATGACGGAAAAGGAAAGACAGAAAGAAAGGATGATGTTGTTTTTGTTATATATATATAAAATAATATAATATATTAATATAATATATATATATATGTATAATATGGAAAGATAGATAGAATATAGAGGGGTAAAAATATGTAAAAAAAATAGATAAAAATAGTTTAAATAAAAATAAAAAAATATATATAATATATATATATATATATAGAAAAGATAGATAGATAATAGATATTATTAGTAATAGATAGATAGAAATAGATAGATGATAGATAGATAATAGATAAAGATAGTAGAAGATAGATAGAAAATAGATAGATAGATATTTTAATAGATAGATAATAATAGATAATAAAAGATAGATAGAAAATAGATAGATAGATAATAGATGGTAGATAAAATAGATAGATAGATAATACCGGATAGAGAGTTTGAATGAATAAATGAATGAATGAATGAATGATAATTTACTCCTGCCTGTTGTTAAAAACCATTATGTTTCATGGGAAAAATTGAAGTGATAAAAAGCTGTTTTTTAAAAAAAGGGAAAACAAACGTTCATTTTCTAGATAATTAAAAACTAAGAATGAAAACAGATACCAAAAAAACACTTACGTCCACAAATATGTCTACATATGGGGTTTAAAGGGGGGAACAAATATTTCTCTATAAAAAGTAAAAAAGCGGGAAATTTTGGGCATAATTAAACTCTAATAGTATAATAATAGTTTGAAACCTACCATAACTTACCAATAAAAAATTGTTTAAATTAGAAGAGAGGGAAGGGGGAGGGGGATTAGGGGAGGAGGAGGAAGGGGGAGGGGGAGGAGGAGGGGAAGAAGAAGAAGAAGAAGAAAAAAGAAGAAGAAGAAAAGAAGAAAAGAATAAGAAAAAAGAAGAAGAAAGAGGAGGGGGAAAGAAGAAGAAAAAGAAAAAAGAAGAAGAGAAGAAGAAAAAGAAGAAGAAAAAAAAAGAAGAAAGAAGAAAAAAGAAGAAAGAAGAAGAAGAAAAGAAAAGAAGAAGAAAAAGAAAAAGAAAAGAAAAAAGAAGAAGAAGAAGAGGGAGGAGGGGGGAGAGGGGAGGGGAGGGAGGGGAAGAAAAAAAAAGAAGAAAAGGCAAAATTTTATATAGCCTTTTTCCCCAAAAGGAATTACCATTTCAATGGACTTCAAAAAACCAATGCATTCCCCCAATATGTAATAGGAAACATATTTCATTTCATCTGTCAATCGCTTTTTTGGCCCTATTTGTACTTACAAACTAAAAAAAAATGGTCACTGCCTTTTAGTCAAGTACTCTTTTACACCCCAATCAACAGGTTTAAAGTTGGGTTTAATGCCCTTGTGCAAGGGCACAAAGTCGGACCAATTTTTCCCACAGTGTCACCCATCCAACAATTTACCACGCTTTTCATAGCTTGATATTTGTGACAAAAGTAGACAAAAAACATACTGATTAAGGCCAGGGAGCCTCATACACATACACATACTCAAAACTGTTTTTCAATGAATTTGTTTTAATTTTAAAGATAGATAGAACGAAATTGGACGTTACTCACTCTTTGTTATTGTTTTTAGCCAGCCAATTTATGAGTAAAATTCCCACTAAATTCTATCATCAGACAATAATATAAACGTTTTTAATGTGACACATAGTTTTGTGTGTTGGGACTTTACATCCGGCTGGCGGGTGTTGTGAGATTTTAGCTTAAAACCCTAGCATCAGTAACCCCTAATGGGGATTAGCCACCATCAATTATTATATAAAATTTAACATAACTGAGTGATTAACTCAATGCAGTATTAGAGCAAACAATAATTAAACAAGGTAACGACACTGATTATTACGGCTGCTTGTATACGATTGTTATTATTTATTTTGATCGCTCACCAGAACGGTTAGTGTCGGATTTGACATTAGGCAACTCGCAAGTCATTGGGCCCTACCTAAAAACGGAAACCCTAAAAATAAAAGCAAAAAAACGTTAAAAAACTTGAGTAATATACAAGGAGTCCAACCCAGCATGACGAGCCGAGACATGACGCCTGTAGGGAAGGTACTCATTTTTTTCAAAATTATATATATATTATATTTATATATAATATATATATATATATATATATATATATATATATATATTATATATATTATATATATAAGTCATATATACAAGTCACACAAACACACACACACACACACACATACACTTTTTCTCTTTCTTTCTCTCTCTCTCTCTCTCTCTATCTCTCTCTTCCTCTCTCTCTTTCTCTTTCTCTCTCTCGCTCTCTCTCTCTTTCTTCCTCTCTCTTTCTCTCTCTCTCTCTCTCTCTCTCTCTCTCTCTCTCTCCCTCTTCTTTTCTAAATCTATTCCACTCTTCCACTCCTTTTCATACACATTAATTCTCTTCCCACCCTCCCCCTCCCTCCCTCTCTTTTCTCTCTCTCCCTCTCTCTCTCCTTCTCTCCTTCTCTCCCCTCTCCCCTTCTCTCCCCTCTCTCTCTCTCTCTCTCTGGGGGTACCTGGTGTGACTTTCTGTCTGTCTGTGTGTGTCTGTGTGTGTGTCTTTCTCTGTGTGTGTATGTGTGTGTGTGTGTATACATCCATTCTAATTTTCTCTCATTCTCCCCCAATTCCTAAAACAACAAGTTTAGTTTTTTCGTTTAGATTATTAGTCCGTATTTTTTCCCTGCCGCCCTTTTAAAAAACCATTTACAGCCTTTCCTTACATCCTTCTAACTCTAATGTAAACACTTATCATAACAGGTAGATTATGGCTTATTTGATATATTAATCGAAATAAAGGGAAACATCTTGGCTTTAAAATCCCCCAATTTTGGAGTAGGGGGTTCTTTCAGATAAATAAATTGAAATTAAGAAATAGCGGCTAAACAGAATGCGATGACCTAACAGAAGAATAAATTACGCATATTTTGATGTATGGATATGTTACAGTGAATGACATAATCAGTCGGATTGTGAAAAGGGTTGTACTGATATATGGCCAAGTTTTTGTTAGAAGGTCAATTTTTTTCAAAAATAAGTTCTTTTCATAAATGATTAAATCAACCCTTTTTGTACATCTTCCGGGAAATATCAAAGCGAATTTCACTTCTAAATATTTTTTTCAGCTAGTCAAGTTGAAAAAGTATGAAATTTGAAAAAGTTGCTGGATACCTCTCCCAAACATCTGACCATAACTTCATGAAAAAATCACCCGATTTATTTCAAATAAAGATTAGAATGCTCTGGTGAGCATATTCTTTGAGAAAGCGCAAAAAAATGCAAATCCAAAGTTTTCACCTTCTGTCTGATTATGACATGCACTGACACATACAATCGGAAATGAGCTTTTTTATTTATATATATATAATATATATATATATATATATATATATATATTAAAATATATAGCGCAATATCCACAAACGTGCTCAAAACGCTTTACCAAAGGGGTCCCTGGCCAACAGCAACATTTAACATGTAGGACGGGACATGACGCTTGTTTGGCGATATTACAATTTT
>NW_027626808.1:0-5727 GCF_034508935.2 Berghia stephanieae
CAAGGTTTTAAGGTTTTTGAAAAAAAAGAGGGGATTTTTTTATTAATAGACTTTTTTTTTGGAGAATGTGTTTTGGGGCCAAATTTTTTTAAAAAATCGGGGTTTTTTTTTTCCGAGTTACGTCCGAATTGGGGGTTTAATCCCCCTGTTGCGTGAACGGGCCTATTCCGGTCCGACTCTTATCACAAAAGAAGAGTAATACCGCGACTCGCCCCGAAATTTCAATTTTCCCTTCTTATCACCAGAAAATTCATACCAAATCATTTTTTCCTTGCAAAGACACAAAAAAAAATTTTGAAAAAAAAAAAAAAAAAAAATGCAACAAAACGATAAAATTTCCTCATCGCCCCTTTTTCTTTTCTTTTTTATAGTCAAAAACCGGGCCCCCGTCAGGGAGACGTTTTAAGTTGGCAGACTCATAATTGCCTTCGCCTTCTTTCAACAGGGCGGCACGTTATGAAGTCATTTTACACAAATTTTTTTTATAATATGTACCCTTCGCCTAAAAAAGGGAAATCGGTTTTTAAAAGATTTTAAAAAATTAAATTTAACCAGAAATACAGACGTGTTATTTGTTGTTTTTTTTGGGAAATGTACCTAAAAAGGGTGCGAGTCCCAAAAATTTTTATTTTGACCATTTTAACGTTAATTTTGCTTTTAAGCATCTGGTTCCGACAAATACCGTTTTAACGAGGGTCCATATAGATGGTCCGATAGCCAGTTGGTGGGGGATCGCATCACAAGCAAATTTTTGACCAACGCTCAAAAAGGGATTCTGCAGTCCGATGTCTAATTAAATCAGAGAAGAAGGAGAGAGAGAGAGACAGAGAGAGAGAGAGAAAGAGAGAGAGAACAAGAAGTCAAGAGATAGAAGAGACAAGAGAGACAAGAGAGACGAGGAGAGGGGACAAGAGAGAGAGGAAAAGACAGAAGAAGAGAGAGAGAAGAGAGAGAGAAAGGAAAAGAGAAGAGAATTTAGGGGATTGGGGGGGGACAGTCTGTCAATGGACAATAAAAAAACCAATTTTCGAAAATCCTAGACGGAAATTGAATTTTTAAATGTGGGCGACAAAGCCATAACCTGTCGGGCAGGAAAATTACCCAAAGGTTGTTTGTGCAAGTTTTTTAACCCGAGAAGCGTATTTCAAATGATCAAAGTATAATAGTATGCTTTTGGGTAAAAGCCACAATATTTCCATCCGGAAGTATAACGGGCCAACACACAAAACTATGTGTTACCTAACTTTTTTTTATAGTCTGGTGAATGCAGTTGAGTGAGAATTACTCATAAACGCGGATGGCAAAAAGCAAAAACAAAGACCTAGTGACTCAACGCATACTATGAATACAACTGTGAAATGTCTTAATTGATTTCAAAAAAATGACCATTTTAATGGAAAAAAATTTTATGACATTTTTAATAAAAAAATGAATAAACAAATATGTAAAAATAAATAAATAAATAAATAAATAAATAAATAAAATAAATAAATAAATAAATAAATAATAAATAAATAAAATTCCCTTTTTTCATCCCATGAGGATATTTGCTCTTGGGTCTATTCCAAGTGAAGACTGGAATATATAGATTGTATGCGCTTGGCTAAGAAGCTCATAACATTGCCACCCGGGAAGTAATAACGGACCAACACACAAAACTGTGTGTATCCATGAACGTTATAGTCAGGTTAATACAGTTCAGTGAGCATTACTCTAACGCGTATGACAAAAAACAATAACAAAGGCCTGAGTACGCCCATCTTCGAACTATCTATTATATACAAAGATCATTGTGATGTACAAAATAAATCTGAAGAAAAAAAATGTATTTGTGTCGTAACAAATGTGCCGATTTTCGGTGGGTGGTTGGGAGTTAAAAACGCCTGTTCAGATCTGTAATCTTTTTCAAATGAATAATTTGAGATAACGCAAAATCTCATCTGGAGCGAGATTTCCGGGTTCTTGTTTTCAATTTTTTTGGGTTATGGCTTTATATCCAATCAAATCGTTTGTTACATTTTCGTGATGGCTTTATATCCAATCAAATCGTTTTTCACATTTCCAATTTTACTGATCCTTTGTTGGAAAAGGGTTGCCAGATATTATTATGTATAATCAACCAGAAAATCACAATTAATGCTAATGATCTTAAAAAATTGTGAACTTGGACGCTACACCTTGTATGTCAAATGTATTTGAATCAAATAAAACAGTTTTCCTACAGTTTTTTTTGGGCGACTGTTATATATATATATATAATATATATAAATATAAAATATATATATATATATAATATATATATATAATATATATAACGTTTAATGGGTAAAATAATTCATTCATTTATTTAGAGTATTTTCTGTCAATTTGAATCTTCAACGAAGATGTTTATGTGCTGATAAATAATGCTAAAATAAAATTTATAACAGAACAGCATCCAAAAAATGTAAATATATGGAACATGGCATATATAGCGCCAACCGGCAATCCTAACTACAATTTCCATGTATTAACATCACAAAAAAATTGTGCTTGTGTCTTTAAAAAGGGGATTTCCCGTTTATTAAATGGGAATTTCCCCCCTTAACACTCAATTTCACCCCTCTATCAGGGATACATAATGCACATTAATGACATTGCTGTTTTCTTCCTGGATATTTGTGTGTCTTTTTTTAAATAATTAGTATTATCACGGACAAAACTAAAATCCCTGAAGCATTAAAAAAAAAAACACTGACTGCTGAGCTGGCATAAGGTCTGATTAATATATTTTAAGCAATTATATATATATATTGAATCCTGTTGGATACAAAAATGGTACGAATAGTGCTCGATATGTAACAATGGAGCTAATTATTATTGTAATATTTACCACGAGTCAGTCTACATTGATGTTTCAGGCCCTTTCAGCCACCCATCAGACTGTGTGTTACATGAGTTTGGTTTGTTGTGTTTGTTGCTTGTTGGAGTTGTTCCGTAGGTTTGTAGTTGATTAATAAGTACTTCCGGCGATGTGGACAAGTACGTACATCTCATTTTCGTGTTGAGTGTGGCTTAAAATATAATATATATATATATATATATATTATATAAAATATATATATAATAAAAATGAGCCCTTGGGGGGTTACTTGTAGGTACAGAGTGCTCGATAATGTTGGTTAGAGCAAATATAAACTATAAAGGGAGTCATTCACTTATTTAGGGCCCCAAACACATGTTTCTGTGTATTCCACGTCGTCAGTAATATTACTAACATAATATGCCGACTGACGACGTGGGAAGACCACAGAAACATTGTTTGGCCATAAATAAGTGAGTGATTCCATTTATATATATATCGGCCAACTCTCCAACTAAAACACATTTTACTATTTTCGTTCCTTTTATTGGACAAGTCAATAGCTTCACGGGGAAGAAAAGACATGCAGTTTCATAAAGACATAAAACCTTTCATTTACATAATAAATAATAAAATTTGAGCTCGAACCCAGGACCTTCCGACCGAAAGCGAGTGGCATACCACTAGACCACATAACTCTCTCCTTAAACCCGCTATTTTTAGAATTTCCCCCGAAAATTCACTCCCACCCAACACCCAAGAATAGACTTTTCCTAATCAAACAAAAAAGTAACAAGTGAGCTCTAAAACACAGCGTTTAGTATTTGTAGCTGTAATCAAAGCAATTCTTTATTACATTCTGGGATGTACCAGAGAAATCAGAATGAGAAAATTGTCGGTTGTATCTTAACGGTGTGACGATTTTCCTATGGTGGTAAGGAAAGGGTTAACCTCATTGGCGTTTTTAAAAAAAGCAATGTTTTTTTTTTGTTGGTTGAAGAAGGATTTTGATACCGAAACGTTCCCTATTTTATTTATTTTTGTTTATCTCTTTTTAACAGTCCACGGCTTCTAGCAGCACAAAGACATCATAATAATAAATACGACAAGGGGTTGGAGTGGGTTGCGGGGGACGGGACGTGTTTGCGTTGCTCTTACGACAATAGAAATAGTATGCAGATGACGTCACTCAGGCCTTTGTTTATTGTTTTTGCCCTCTGTGTTTTTGAGTTGTTTCTCACTAAAAATGTATTAACCAGACTATAAAAGTTCATGGTTACACAGAGTTTGTGTTTTGGTCCGTTATACTTCCGGAGGCAATGTTGTAACTCCTTAGCCAAGCGCATTCCATCTATAGATTTCCCCATAGCATTACTGAATAAACACTAGTTTGAATTGGGGCAGAAAACACGTCCCTTTAATCAGCGATCGATCGATCGATCCAAATTACCTTCAACTTGACAAATTAATGCCCCTTTACCACACTTGGCTGGGGTGTTCTTCAAGTCTCAGGTTTGAAAAGTGTTTGCTCCAAGATGATATGAGGAGTCCCTTTTGATCGTTCGATAATTTTTATAATTTTATTGAAGGACGAGTTTTCTGACCAAAATTCAAATACGTTGCTTGTTTGGAGTACGGCCGCATATTGCCAAATCGCAAAAACAAAAACAAAAACAAAAAACAAAAACAAAACAACAAATAAACAAAATAAAAACCTGGAAAGAGAATGTAAATGATCCATCTTTAATCATGTAAAACAAAAATCCCTTCAGAAATGGCATGGCTTTTTTATTTAGAATTACGAAATGAAAAGAATATCATCTCTAAACAAAAACAAATATCAAGATACATTATTGGGTCCTTCTAAATTCATTTGGAGTTATCGCCCCTTTGAGAAAAACACTTTTGCATATTTCGATTGGATGAAGATAATACATATACAAATATTTATGTATAATCATATATATTTATATATCGTGAAATTTTAAACGGTCGACGAATAGTGACCCATCGTCCCCAAAACCGTTATTATGTCGGGAACGAACCAGATGCTTAAAAGCCGAATTAAATTAAATGTTAAACTGGTCAAAATAATATAAATTGTTGGCATTAGCACCCTAAAATATGGTAAACCATTCTCCTCAATAAAAACATACAAACTCAACACAAGTCTGATATTTCTGGCTATAAATTCAATTTTCAACTCTTAACCATCCCGACATAATACCGTTTTGAGACGTGGGGCACATATTATTATATACAGAAATGTAGATTAGTTATACAGAAATTCATAAAGTGGTCTTTTAAAAGGTTTGTTTTCCATTCAGAAAAGTAGTGGAGCAGGTACTTGTTGAAATAACAAAAATGAGTGAGTATGAAAGTGCTAGAAGACAACAGAAAAATAAAATAAAAACTTCCGCGGCGATGGATAGGGCTCGAACCCCCGGACCCTTACTGGTACGACAACTCCCCCCTGGCCTTGGAGATCGTGTGACTCTACCGTATGAATGATCTTTTTCCACGAACCGGGTAGCAGCTCAAAACGTTTAGATTTGAGTCACGATCTTTCCCCGGCCAGGCAAGTTTGTTGGTACCAGTAAGGTCGCAGGTTCGAGCCCCTATCCATCGCCGCTGCGAATTTTTTTTTTTAAATTTTCGTTGTCTTCTGGCACTTTCCTACCACTTCATTTTTTGTTAATATCTTGTTTCCATTGCAGTCTACAGCGTCCTACTTTTTATAACAAACGTTCCGAGAGAGGAAAATGTGAATGTTGATGCTCGAACTCAAAGTAATAAATAAAAAATAAAAATTGAATATAAGCTTTAATTTAATAAACAAAAACATATGTCGTCTCAAAGGTTAATTTTGTCCGAACGAACCAAAT
>NW_027626809.1:0-5730 GCF_034508935.2 Berghia stephanieae
TAAAAAAATTGTATTGTGCAGAACTTTCACTGAGCTCTTAGGCGACGGCATAATTTGGGGGGCCTGTTAACCAAACGCATTAGGGGCCTTTTTTAAATTTTTGCTGCTTCATGACTGAATTTGGCGCCTTTGAAAAAAGGGTTTAAATTCAAAGTTTGTTTTTTGGTTATCTTGCTTGAAGGTACTGCCCCTTCCCTACTTTTGGGGAACTAATTGAAAGATATTAAAAAACCCCCCCCTTTTTAGTTAGTCGTGTTTCCCCAAAAGTTGCCCTCGAGTAGGGAAAAATCTGGAATGAACCTTTTCTCTTTTTGGACCCTCTTTTTGGGCACGCCTTACCACGAGTTTTCGTGAAAAAAATCTTTTGTTTATTTTTAAACTTTCGCTTAAAACATATTTTGTTTTAGTAGATGGTATGAAAGAAAGTAGGTCTTCTTTTTGTTGTGTATTGTTGTGTTGTGTGGTGTGTGTGTTGCTTGGGGGGTGTGTGTGTGAAGGGTATTTTTCGCCAAAGCGCTTGGGTCGGGTGTCTCGGATTAAGCGCAATATACTTTTTTCAGCTTTATTTTTTATTTTTATTTATAAAAGCAACGTTGTTTTATAAATTTCCCGTATAATTTTAGCTTGTAAGTTACTCCAAAACAACACCCTTTATATGGGGGCCCAAAATTTAGAAAGCCCTATTTTTAAAAAAAACGTAATCATTCTGTCATATTTTGACTGAAAAATTTTTCCCTTTACCGTTTTTTTGTTTGTATCAATGGAACCAGTTACATCAAAACTTTTAAAAACAACCGTTTTTGAGGGAACATTTGATGTTATTTTAATCTCCCTATACCTATAGATGAATGCCGGGCCAAAGGGAGTTCCAACTTCCCATCGGAAGTATAAGGACCAACACACAAACTCTGTGTCCCTTTAACTTTATGTCGGTTTATAAAAATTAGTGAGAACAACTCACAAACGCGGGTGGCAAAACAATAAAAAAAGCCTGAGTGACGAAACTGAAACTATCTATAGGAAAATCGTCACATTCGTTTAAAGCGCAAAAGTTTCTTATTCTGATTTCGTTTTTCATAGTTGAATATAAAAACCGTCACTGTGTTGCAAGGGTAATTTTTTCGAACCAATATTAAAAGTCCGTTGCTCATTGTTTAAAAAAAAAAATTATTTTTGTGTTGGCGGGTGAATTTTGGGGTAAAATTCTAAAAAACGGAAAAGGGAGAGTTAACGATTACATTTGGTTTAAACTCTTGGGGGGGGGAGGGGGGGGGGGGGGCCCCTCAAACAAGGATTTATGTTCGTCCAAAGAAACTATACAAAAAGCCCTCCTTGGTCCGTCATATAATAGTATCCTTTTCGCTTGACCAAAAAGCTCACAACATTCCACCCGGAAGAAAACGGAGCAACGCAACAAAACCTTTGTGTGAACATGAACTTTTATATTTTGGTGAATACTTAAGTGTAATTTACTCATAAACGGGGAGGGAAAAAACCAATAAAAAGCCCGATGACGTCAGCTTCTTTCTTTAATATTTAAGCGTTGTGTTGCGCAACACTAACGGATTCAATAACTGTTTCCGTCCCCAAAAACGGGGGCCCATCGGGGTTCATAACAAAAAAAATCGTACTTTTTATTCTTCATGGGGGCTAAACTTTTCATATGTGTTGGATCAAAATGTTAAAATAAAAAACACGATCAGATTTATAATGTTTTTTTCCTCTGGAACGTTTACTCGGGGGAAAATTTTTTATGGGAGCCCGCCATTGTTCCGTTTAAAAGAGCCTTTTACTAAGTTACCATCTAAATTACGGGGGAAGTGACGTTACGAGTTGAACGTCTTTTTTTTCTCACACTACTTTTTTGGGCGATCTTCCGGGAGCAAACTCATCACCGTAATCGTCAAGGCGCAAACCCCCCGGAAGCTTTCGCAAGGAACCCTTTGTATGTAAAGCGCCTTGACATTTTTTAGTGGATATTATTGACCAATCAACTCTAAAAGATAGTATGGGTTTTCCTAAGAAACCACAAAATTGCCATCTTTAAGGATAAGGACCAACACACAATATATGTGTAACATGAAAAGTTATAATCTGAGTAATACCCTTTTAGTCTAAAAAAAAACGCGGATGGGAAAAAAATTAAAAAAGACCCCAGTGACGCAACTTCATTCTATTTTAAATTGTTTTGCTTTCCTTTGAAACTCTAACTTGTCAATCTGAGTAAAACGGATCAACACACAAACTTGGTTTAAAGTTGAACGTTTTTTGTCTTGTTAATATATTTAGTGAGAAATACTCAAAAAACTGGAGGAAAAAAATACAATAAAAAAGACCTGACTGACGTAAATTATTTTTTCTAATCAAATGATAACTTTGGTCCTTCCCAACCAACGGATTTAAAAATTATATATTTTTATATATATATTATATATATATATATATATATATATATTTTTGGAACAACATTCCCACCCGGAAGCATAACGACCAACACACCAAACCGTGAAACCCATGAACTTTTCTTGTCTGGAAAATTATACAGTTTAGGGAATTACTCATATACGTAGGGAAAAAAAAAAAAAAACAATAACAAAGACCTGAGTGACGTAAACTTCGAGCTATCTAAAAAGCCTGATACTTACCAAAAACTTTTGTCATGTAAGAAGCGAAATACAGACGGGAAAAATTTCATTGGATTCAGTAGTTGATGTAAGCGGGCCCCAAACTGGGCCATTTTGGGTTCAAAAAACAAAGAAAATCTTTCCCTTTTTTTATTCTTCAAGCTGGCAGACTTTTCAGTTTTGTGACCAAAATTGAAAAAGTCAAAACAATAAAATTTATGGTTTTTTCCCTCTGGATACCCCTTTTTTGCCGCCGGGGAAAATTTCTACGGGGGTTTCCCCCATTGTTCCGATGTTTTGAGCCCGTGTTTTCTATTTCCATGCGTCATTAGGAAAAGTGACGTTACGATATTGAATCCTATTTTGGGAAATTTTAAACAATAGCTTACCAATAGAATCATTTGTTTCCATCAGCACTTCTAACAAAACTCACTTTTTACGTGCTTTTTTGATGGGGGCCCCATCTTTTTTGACGAAAGTTGTTGGTCAGTATCAGCGTAACCTCGTAAATTTTCCTTTCCCCGACACTGAAAAACCCAAAAAGACTGGCATTTTTACGTCATTATTTGGGTTTTTTCACCGCCATTTAGTTGTCGTTAGTAACTCATGGAACAAAATTTTTTCATTTGGGTTAACATTAATACAACTCACGTTTGTTTTCTTTTGTGGAAAAGACTGGCTTTTTGACTCATTTTTTGGCATATAGGCCATGACTTTCGAAGGCCAGGGTCAGGCTAAAGTTTACGTGGTACGGTACGGCGTTTAGTTCAAAAGTCACGGGCGAATCAATTCCATAAAAATTGGAAGGTTAGATAGAATGCGCTTGGCCAAGGAGTTCAAAACATTGCCACCCGGAAGTTTTAACGGCCCAAACACACAAACTCTGTGAAACCACGAACTTTATAGTCTTTTAATCATTTAGTGAGAACAACTCACAAACGGGGTGGCAAAAACAATAAAAAAGGGCCTGATGACGTCATCTAAAAAACTATAAAACATTTGTTTCCTTGGCACTTCTAACAACAACTCACTTTTACTGTTTTAGTGATCGGCCTCCTTTTGTCGAAAGTTGTTGGTATATCAGGTAGCCATCGAAAGTTTTTTCCTGACACTAAAACCCCAAAAACGGGCATTTTGACGTCTTTATTTGTTTTTGCACCGCCTAGGAGTTTCGTTGTAGAGCCAGGGAAAACAAATTTTTCATTGGGTTAAAACTTTTGAATACAACTAGTTTTGTTTTCTTTTGTGGCAAAAGCGGGCATATTGACGCTTTTTTTGGTCAGAATCGGGCATGACTTTACAAAGGGCCCCACGGTCGGGGCTAAAAGTTTACGGGGGCTACTTTTTTCGCTTTGCTTTCAAAACACGGGCAATCAAGTTCCATGAGAAGATTGGAAGTATAGATGGGAATGCGTTTTGGCCCAAGGATTCACAAACATTGCCCCCGGAAGAAAAAAACGGCCAAAACACAAAACCTGCGTAACCATGAACTTTTATAGTTGGTTAATACAGTTTGGAGAACAACTCACAAACGGGGGGGTGGCAAAAAAATAAAAAAGGCCTGGTGCGTCATCTGCATACTATCTAAAATAATCGGTTGTTGAAAATTTTTACAAAATTGAGATCGTTTGCGAGTCAACTTTTCTTTTCTATAAATTTTCCATATCGTTTTTAAAAAAAAAAACGATAAGTAACTCGGTGCGAGTATGTGCTCAAAATGGGATGACACCGCTTTTCCCATAGGAAGGGCCTGAGTTCGAACCCGCTCGGGGCAAAGTTGAGATTTGGAAAAAGCTCTTTCTACGTTTTTTTTCACCGGCCCGGGGGTTTAAAAGAATACCCGGCGGTTAACAACTTTTTCTGTCCGAAAAGAAATTTTAATACGCCTGACAGAGTCATGTCTCTTTTATTGTTAGTGTTGCTGTGGCAGGACCCCCTTTTAAGCGCTTTTTAGCACGTTTAGTGAATTTTGCGCTATAGAAATCTCTAGTTTAAGTCGAATCACTATTTGTCTTTGTGTTTCATTCATCGTGTTTTGTTGATTAAAAGGAAACCTGAAACTCCACAGTTCCTGTCTTCGTTCAATATATTGAAGCATACATTTCATTCCTTACGTTTTTATTTTCCTTTAAGCAGCAAAATTTTCTATTGATTCAAAGTAATTTCACAATTTATGTTTGTTTGTATAAATTTTTATTTTTATATATATTTTTATATTAAAAATATATTATATATATATATAAAATTTTAATATAAAATCGTCCCTTTGGGTAAAATATGGTACGAATAAGGGTCGACTGTAAAATGGGCGAATTATTTTGTAATATTTACCCGATGTTTAAGTTTATCTACATCATGTTTTAGGCCCACGGGCATCGTCAGGACTGTGTGTTACATAGCCAAACTCATGAACAACAGTCCTGCGATGGCTGAAAGGGCCAAAAAATCGATGTAGATGACTCCAACCGTGGGAAATATTACAATAATATATTATATTATATATTAAAATAATATAATATAATTATATATAAAATATATAATATTATTTTATTTATGATGTTTGGGGGAACTCGTAGGTAGAAATCTCGATAATGATGGTTAGAGAAAAATAAAATATAATTATGTCACTCACTTTTTTATGGCTAAGGCGTACGTTTTTGTGGTTTCGTCAGTTTTTAGGGGCATAATGTCCAAGGGAAAAATGTATTCCGTATTCACCTCCAAAGTCCCCGTTCCGTTGTGTAGTGGTCATTTTTGTTGGGGTTAGTACCCAAAATTTTAAGTGATGACATAAATTTATTTTTAAATATATAATGTGTGTGTGTGTGTGTGTGTGTGTGTGTACATAAATTAGAAAAAATAAGTAAGCATCTTATAACGCAAAATTCCCATCTTGCTAAACGTTTAACAAGATACTTCAGCCAAAAGCAAACCCTAACACGTTAAACGAGACATGACACCCGTTAAGCTGTATTAATTTTAAATTTCATTTTGGGGGAAACACTCCCGACTAATACTGTTTTTTAGACGGTGGGTCACATATGAGCCCTATCTTGGGGATAGATTCAATTTTTCCGTAACATAGTACCGTTTGACAACATTTTAC
>NW_027626810.1:0-5726 GCF_034508935.2 Berghia stephanieae
CAAAATCATATCATAAAATATCATAGTTTCGTATATTACTACTTCTAGCGAACATCTATTCTTAATAGTAGAGATATAACTTACTTTATGTAATTTTTTTATCATTATTATTCAAGAGTTTTAAAATTAAATTTTGGTCAAAAGGCCTGAAAGTATTTGTTTTCACTTGTTTTTTGTGACTGTAGCCCAGTGGTTACGGATCTTACAAACAAGACTCAAGTATCTTTAACAGATTAAAATTGTAAAACATAGTAAAAAACAAAGGTAAAAAGAGTAAGCTAAGTTGAGCACTCCTTATAATTGCAACAGATTAATATCATCCCTTTATAACCAGATGACGTTGATATAAAGTTAACATGAAGATTGATAGAAGAATGAATGGATGAGAGATGTATGGATAGGGGAAAGATTGAAAAAGAGAGAAAAAGACAGAGTGAATGACAGGAAGAGTGAAAAAGAAATAAATAAAGAGAGAGAGAGAGAGAGAGAGAGAGAGAGAGAGAGAGAGAGAGAGAGAGAGAGAGAGAGAGAGAGAGAAGGGGGGGGGGAGAGAGAGAGAAGGGGGGGGGGAGAGAGAGAGAGAGAGAGAGAGAGAGAGAGAGAGAGAGAGAGAGAGAGAGAGAGAGAGAGAGAGAGAGAGAGAGAGAGAGCTAGAGAGAGAGAGAGGTTTAATTGATGGGGCTTTTTTTATAGCTAGGGGGGAGTTATAATTATTATATTTTTAAACAGACCTATAACTGTACTACCATTCTTGACCTACTTACAAATAAAATCTAGACTCACTTACCCCCTCCCCCAACCCTTCCTTCTCGACATCTTGCGCCAGTTTGTCTCGACTGACGCCATAAAAATGGGAGTGTCACCAAAATTCATACAACTAAGCGGTGTCAAAATATGACACAAGACATGTTGGTGATATTTTCACGGATCCACCACTTGACCTGAGGTTTTATCAGAGGAAAATGTTTGATACTACAAAATCAGCGGAAAATTTCTGAGAAAACCCCAAAAACCCGGAATTTCGCGGAAGATTATCATCACTGATTTTGAACAATGACTTACTTTAGCTGATTCAGGCCAACCAATGACTGGATCCCCAGACACTGCAAGCTCCTGGTTATCGTTTTTGTGATCCTCAAGAACTTGCTAATTTGGGGGGAAAAAAAGAAAAGAAAGAAATAAAGAAAAAAACAGATATGCCTCAAAGAATTTAAAACACTGACAATTTGTGTATGATCAACAATATATAACTTTCCGGGTGATGAAAAACAAAGTAAAGTTAAGTCGAGTGTTACCAAATTGAGTATAAGAACGTGTTCAATAAGTTTGATAAAATCTAGGTGATTTGGTAAAGAATCAAGCCGAATTGACCATTGACAAACTGCAGCTGAAAGCTCAACATAAAAATAAATAAATAAAATTAAAACAAACTTTGTTGAAAGCACTTCAATATGTTAACATCTATAAATGTTATATTTTAATTTGAAAACTAGGTTACCGAGCAATATACATTTTATTTACTCTTTCATTTCTATTTTCCTACATATTACTGACAGCTTTTTCTCATAAATAATACAAACAGATTATGACACCATAACCTGGTACATGTATTTATTTCTCAATCTTTGATGAAGAAGCAAATAAAATGTAATTGAAGTACAGATTACTAATCAACTAGGCATAAATGAACACCTACCTTTATTTCTCTAAGTACTGCCTCTGCATCAAACATCTCTTTTGGAACTCCCCTCTTACCAACAGGAAGCTGTAAAATCCCCGTTAAGTGGTCCACAATCTGTTGCAGGCCTTTGAGTTCCATGGCTGTCAGGTGCACCCATTTTTTCAAACCTCCATCTGACACATCTGAGGCAGCTTTCCTCGGTGGTCGCTTTCCAGGGGTAGAGGCCGTCTCCTCCTCTCCCTGAGCTTTCTTTAGGGCAGCATCAATGCGAGTAAGCTCAATAGTGACACTTTTTGACAATTTAGGTGCTTCTTCTCCACTTTCAGGTTTAACCTGTGAGGAAACCAATATATAGAAATATTTACTATTTACATACTACATTCTACTTTTACAAAATGAAGATGTCACACATGAGACAGTTATCATACCTTTGGAAATGGTGCTAATAAAACGGATATCAGAAAATGACAGTATTCTCTGCAGATGGTTTACATGCGTGAAAGAATAACCTCTATTTAAGTCAAAGGCTCTCATAAACTTAAAAGAAAACAATGAGGGAGGGAGGGAGGGAAGGAGAGAGAGAGAGAGAGAGAGAGAGAGAGAGAGAGAGAGAGAGAGAGAGAAGAGAGAGAAGAGAGAGAGAGAAGAGAGAGAAGAGAGAGAGAAGAGAGAGAGAGAGAGAGAGAGAGAGAGAGAGAGAGAGAGAGAGAGAGAGAGAGAGAGAGAGAGAGAGAGAGAGAGAGAGAGAGAGAGAGAGAGAGAGAGATGTATGTATGTATAAATATAGAATCGTGTTTTGATACAAATATGGTATGAATAGTGCTCGGCATGTAACAAATTGTAATATTTCACATGATATTGGAGTCAGTCTACATCGATGTTTCAGGCCCTTATGCCCATCGTCAGGACTGTGTGTTTTATATATATATATATATATATATGTGTGTGTGTGTGTGTGTGTGTGTGTGTGTGTGTGTGTGTGTGATATGATAAGATAGAAGGGGTAAAATTATAATTAGGAAAGTCATGCCTCAAAGCAAATATCACATACTTTGGTTGGATCTCCGAGGTCATCCATAGTTCTTGATGGAGGTCTTGAGTCTGGATTCCGTGAAGGTGGTCTTGAATCTTCATCAACATGAATCATGTCTGCATCTCCAAAGGCATCTTCACTCTCATCAAAAGGGTTTAAATATGTGTGACCAGTGAGGCATGCTAAGTAACGGTCCAACACATACCACATCAGTTCCACAAAAAATGGATAGCGAAATTTTGGTGGGACCTGGCAACGATATCAAACAGCCACTCTGTCACATCTTTATTTATATAAATATAATTAACACTTATGCAATTATTTTTTAAATTTGAGAAATGTTACAATGAACAATAAATGTGGGTATGGAAGTATTTTTTTTTTTTTAAATAACATCAGTTTAATGCACCAGATAGTGTAAACATAGCTTTTGCAACAAAAATTACAAAGGGGAGCAACTCTTTCCTTGTGTAACTCAATGTATAACAATATCAAAATAAAGATCATAGAGAATTCACATAATAATAGAGCAAAAAACTAATTTAAGCTTACATAGGTTTTCTCCTCAATGCGTGATACTAGTAGTTGACTGTCAATGTTGAAGCTGTGTAAGAAGTTGCCTCCAAATACCAGTGAATCTACTGGCGTATAAACGGCATGGATCCAACCTTCATTCGTTTCAAATTGAGAAAATAATATGACATATTGCATACTATCAAAATAGGATTGATGGTAACATAATTTTCAATATAAACATTTTATCCCAATAAATTACTGTAAACAAATACATCAATAGCTTATTGTTGTCCACAATCGATTCTATTCAAACATTCCAAATGCTATTTTATAAACATGTAAAATTCTTGCCACTATTTTATGACAAATTCAATAGGATAAATAAAGCAACAAAACGTAAAAGTCCATACAAACTTGGAAGAGCAAATATTGCTTTGAAGAGGCTTTGTAGAAACACTTGATATCTCTAAAAAATCTTATTTCATAAGAGACAGAATTTCTCCATGACACTCCACTAAACGTTGAAATTAATAATGAGAGCAAAACAATGATGACAAGCTAAGAATCTGACAAATAATGCCTCAACACCTTATGAAGATTTAAATAATGCAGAAATTCAACCTGATGTGAAAAACACTTCTGTAGTAACCATGCAGCAGCATATTATAGCAGGATTTACCAAGAATCATTTACTAACACAAGAAAAGAAAAGGAGACTGCACACAGACTATTTGACCACCATCACCTTGTGCTGAATGAATAGGACATCAAAAAACAGTCAGTTGCACATCAGCAGGCCTGTAAATGGCTGGTGAAAAAACTGTCGGAACTTTTTGAACAAGCGGAAATAGACACAACAGGACAAAAATATGGATTAACAAACACAACACAGATATGACATGTCATTTTTTTCCCCCAACTCATTTAAAATAAAATAAGTAGGTCCTTATTTTATGCTACAAAAAAAATCCCAAATTATTTGAGAAAGTAGAAACATTGCTAGTCCCAGGTCTGAGTTAGTTATAAAATGAAAGAAAGAGAACAATTCCTACTTTGTTGAAGGATGTGTAGCATTTGATGCGAGAAGCTGCTTTATCTTTGCTCTTGTTTGCGTAAAATTTTTAAGCTGATTCTTTCGTTTATTTGGATTAATTCTTATACAAGAAGACAAAGAAGAAGAAGAAGAAGAAGAAGAAGAAGAAGAAGAAGAAGAAGAAGAAGAAGAAGAAGAAGAAGAAGAAGAAGAAGAAGAAGAAGAAGAAGAAGAAGAAGAAGAAGAAGAAGAAGAAGAAGAAGAAGAAGAAGAAGAAGAAGAAGAAGAAGAAGAAGAAGAAGAAGAAGAAGAAGAAGAAGAAGAAGAAGAAGAAGAAGAAGAAGAAGAGTGCAGTCGTGAGTGAAAGAAGAAGAAGAAAAAATTTTATTTAAGCAATCATGGTCGTAAGGAAAGAAAACTTCCGCTGAGAGCAGTCAATCACCTTTTCATTCGAAGAAAAATATATATTTCGCATTCATTATTTTGATTCACTTTTAACAAGATACAATGAAAGCGTTGGAACGGAGATTGTCAACAAAATTTATCTCGCAAAGTTGTACGGCAGGAAATCCAACAATTGAAAGATTTACAGGCCTGCATCAGTCTAGATTAGACATGGTTTGAAAATTGGACACAATTCAGAATACTATACATGGATCTGAATCCCACATTTATATAAACATAGTTGCAACATACAGCATTGTGGTTGCATGGTTGGAATTGGATGTTGACAATGTTTGAGTTCAATTATAACCATGGAGGCACCACATCCATAGCAGTTCATAAGTTTGAGTTAAAAAGAAATGTGAAATTGTTGCCATCACTTGTACGGTTAGAGATAAATGCCTTAAATACTATGTCTCACCAAAGCACTGCAGTGTTCAAAAAGTAGTTCTATAGAGCCATACAGCCATAAAGCAAAAGATTATCCCCAAAATAAGTACCACTTTTTGGAAAGTAACCTATTTTACAGCAAAACAAAAGTATTTTCCACCGTATTTAACAGATCAAGATATCCAATTATTGCTTAGTGGACAGAGGTCAGAACTTTCGACTGCACCCAGGAACAATCCCAACAATCTCTTTGCTTGTGACAAGAAAGTTCAAGCAACTGAGCTATTGAGGTCTGCTGCAGCAGTGAGAAGATAGAAAATAAAAACTGCCATAAATAAATAACAATAATCACCTGATGGTATGATAAAAGTGTAGCCAGCTTTCAGATTGACACGTTGACATTGCTCCAATGAGTCCCCCAAAAAAGAATCTCCTTGTTTAGCAGAGAGGGTCCATTCTACATAAGTATCCAGGTTTTTTGTTGTTGGTGGGGCTAACCAAAAAATCTGTAAAAGTAATAGTAAGAATAGCTGAAAATAAAATTATTTTCAAAAGACATGCATCCCTAATCTTGACCTCCCCTCAGTAAATGGTTTCCAGGTACTAATTGTAAATGCTACGGACACAAT
>NW_027626811.1:0-20099 GCF_034508935.2 Berghia stephanieae
TTTTTCTTTTTATTTTTTGATTTGAAAACATTTGGTGTTTCCTCTTAGTGGGGATTTGGTGCATGTGTTGGATGACTTTTAGGTGATCTAAAAAATACTTTGATAGGTCCCTTTTGGGAATCTACATCTTTTCCCTTTTTTTGAACCAATTCCCCTTTGTTTTCCCTTTTTCTTGGGCGTTTAAAATTACCTCTTGCAGCAAAAATACCTTCAAAAAAAACGAACAGTCTCTACCTTTTTTCTTTTTGTTTTGTATTGTTTTTGTTCGTTTTTTATTTTAATTATTCTATTTTTCTTTAAAATAAAACATTTTTGTTGAATTAGAATTTTCCTTGATTTTGGTCATATTTCTTTTATTAGGTAGTATATTTTTTTTTTTTTTAAAGATTATTGTTATTATGAATTTGATTTTTGTTCATTGATTAATATATATTTATATATTTATATATATATTTAAAAATATATAAAATTAATTTAATTAATAATGAGAAAAAAATCAATTTCATAATATACAATATATTTTTAAAAAAAAAAAACTATACTACCAAAGAAATAGAAATAGCCCCAAAATCAAGGAAAATTTAATTCAAAAAAGTGTCTTTATATTTAAAGAAAATAAAATAATTAAAATAAAAAAAAAAAAAAACAAAAAAAACAAAAAAAAAGAAAGGATTGATACGTTCCATTTTTTTGAAGGGTGTTTATGCGCAAGGGGGTAATTAAAGCCCCCCAAAAAAAAGGGAAAGAAAAAGGGAATTGGTTCAAAAGGGGAACAGATGTAGTTTCCAAGAGCACACTACAAAGTATTTAGTTTGGAATCACCTAAAAAGTCATCCAGACACATGCACAAGTCCCCCCTAAGAGGGAAAACACTCAAAGTTTAACAAAAACAAAAATTAATAAGTAAACAAAAAATACAGTGCATAACAGGATGATTTACAAGGGAAAGAAAAATCTCCCACAAAACTAATTATCATGTGACGTTTCCCCCTCAGCCAGGATATGGGAGGCCAAACAAAAAAAAAATCTATTTCCAAGACAAAAACAGAAAAAAAGCTGGAAAACTTAATTAAAGGGGATAGAAGACACAAAATACCCCTCCCTAGTACGTGTGTAAATGGTCACAAAAAGAGTCGTTTAAAGGGTTTTAAAGTGTTTTGTTAACTAATGTAGACATTTTTGTTTTTTGAAAAAAAAAAAAAAAATGAAAAGAAATAAAGCCTGCTTGAGTAATTTTTATCAAAATTCAAAAATTTGTAAAAACAATCCAATCACGAATGGCAACAAATAAATTGCATAACAAAAAAAAACCAAAAAAACACTTTTGAAATGGAGCTATTTTATTCATTGAAATAAAGTGGGTAAGTTTCATTCTGGTTGTTTTCCCACAGGAATCAGAGCAAAATTCAAAAAAAAAAAGGTGATGAGATTTTCTTTTATTTTCTGTCCAACTTAGTTTTTTTTTACGACGCTTGCAAACTTTTGGTCATATCAGCCCCAAAAAAAAGAAAAAATTGGATAGTGAAAAGATTCTAGATGTACAATAAAAAAGGATTTGAAGAAAAAAGAAGAAAAAGGGGTTTGGTTCAAATAGGGAACAGATGAATTCCAAGAGACATATCGTGTTTAGTTTTGAGTTACCCAAACCCCCCAAAGATCCCATAAGAGGAAAGCGTAAAATGCTTCTTTTATTCAAAATAACAAAAAAATAATACTCGAGAGATGATTTAAAAGGGAAAAAAAATTTTCCCCCAAAAAATAATTGTTTGATTTCCCATCCCAGCCAAGACAAGGGCCAGGGAAAAAACCAAGAAATTCTTCCAAGAAAAAGACAGAAAGAAAATTGGGAAAAAGATTGGGGGGATTAAGCAAATAGTGCCCCCCGCCATGGTTTGTTTTTTTTTTTAGGGTTTTACTTTTGCTTGCAACACAATGGGTTAACAGCAACATTTAAAAAGGAAGAAAATGGATAGTAAAAAGTTCTAGAAATTTCAAAATTAAAACAGCCAAGAAAAAAGTAAGAATAGGGGAACTGGGACCAAAAGGGTCAATGTAGATTCCAAAGCAAACCTCAATGTACTTAGTTTGAGACCCCTATAAGTTATGGGGACAAAAGCCGAAATCCAAAAAAGAGGAATACGTAAATGCTTACATTTTACATTAAAAATAAAAATATAATAATACTAACAGAGAGATGATTAAAAGGGAAAAAAAATTCCCCTCCCAAAAAAAAACATACCTTTGATTTTTTCCCCTCCCAACTTGGAACGGCAAGGGCCCGTACAAAACCAGAAATCTCTTTCCAAGAAACGACAGAAAGATTTTGGGAAAAAAAAAAGGGAGATAAAAGACACAGTTTACCCCCCCTGCCCACTATGGGAGGCAGGAACCCCACCCAGCCCCCCTCCACAATGGGAGGCCGGAACCCCCCCATTGACATTTAATCATTAAATTAGGATTTAGACCAACACTCAAGCTTCTAGTTTTGGAACATAAAATTTAGAAAACTGAATCTACAACGATACAAATCTCTCTTTCTTTTCCTCATTTCTAAATATTGCATAAAAAATATCAGATAAAAACAAAACAATTCCGTGAAATCCCCATTGTTTTTAGTTTTTTTGAAAACAATTTTTTTGCACATTTTTTTTCTCCTCCCAAAATCTTATTATTTCGTTTAAAATTTGCTGAATATGTTTTTAAAAAAAAATAAAAAAAAAAAACTCAAAACTTTTTTTTTTTTCAAATGCACTTCTCAGGTGGATTCTGAAGAAACAAAAAATTTAGGCATCTCATAGATGAACGCAAAAATAAAGATTTATGTTTTAAAACAAAAATTTGTTTCCCTGTTAAAAAACCCCTAACAAAAGGTTTTGTGGTTTGTCATATCTACCCCCTTTATTTGTTTTTTGTTTTTAAGGTTTTACGGTGCTTGAAAACCCTTTTGATCTATCGCAGCAGTAAAAAGGAAGAAAATTGGGAAGAAAAACTTTTAGTTTAAAAAATTAAAAAGGACTTGAGGAAAAAAGTAAGAAATAGCAAAATGAATAAATGGGGAACAGATGTAGTTTCCCAAGAAACACTATCCAAAAAAAATACTCTCCAAAAACAAAAACTCTGCTTTTGGTTTTTCCCTCCAAGGGGAATCGGCAGGGCCGGAAAAAACCCAAAGTAATCTAAATCCAGACAAAGACTGTTTGTTTGTTTTTGTTTTTAATGTTTTACGGCGTGCAACAATTTAGCCCCGTAAAAAGGAAGAAAATGGGATCGAAAAAATTCTAAAATTAAAATTTAAAGACCCAAGAAAAGGAAGACAAAGGGGAACTGGAAAAAAATGGGATCGATGCAGATTCCAAGAGCAAACCATCAATGTACTTATTTTGGATACCTATAAGTCTCATCCGGACATAAGCAAAAATCCAAAAAAGAGAGTACCCTAAAATGCTTCATATACTTTAAAATAAAAACATACAAATACATAAAGAGAGATTTAAAGGAAAAAAATATCATCCCCCAAAAAAATAATTGCATTTGCTTTTTCCCCTCCCCCCTGGGACTCAGGCCCGGGGCCCAGGAAAAAAACCAAGTAATCTCATTAAAGACAAAGACAAAAAGAAAATTGGAAAAAACAGATTAAGGGGGATAGAAGACACAGTTGTACCCCCTGCCCACAGGGGAGGCCAGACCCCCCACCGTAGGGCGCTTGCCCCACATTTAGGTAATATCAGCCCCAGCAAACGGGAAGAAAATGGGATAGTAAAAGTTTAGAATTACAATTAAAGCAGCAATAAAAAGTAAAAAAGGGGGAACTGGGAACAATGGGGATCAGATGTAGTTTCCAAGAGCACAACCCCAAATGTCTGTTTGAGAAAACCCTATAGTCTCACCCGGACACAAGCACAAAATCCAAAAGGGGGAAATACCTCAAAGCTTTTTTATACTTCAAAATATAAATACAATAATAATAACAGGAGATGCTTACGGGAAAAAAAAATTTCCTCCCCAAAAAAGAAAATAACTTGCATTTGCCCTTCCCTCCCGCTAGGACTCCGGCCCAGGAAAAAAACCAAGTAATTCTTCCAAGAAAAAGACAGAAGCATGTTGGAAAACAGATAAAAAGGGAATAGAAGACCAGTGTGTACCCCCTGCCACTATGGGGTTCGGGAACCCCCCCCGTTTATAGGTTTTCAGAGGAAGAAATGTTAAATTAAAAAAAAATTTGAAGCACTCACAACTTACAAAGATATTTCTAACTAAAAAAAAAAAAGTGAAAGCACTGTAATGCTTTTTAAATTTAAATATAAAAATAAAATAGATGAAAAAATAGAGTGGGATTTCTAAAGCCTCAATCGTTCACTTCAAAGTGAAAATTGTTTCAAATCATATTATCATCATGGGTAGTAGGGTTTTATTGGGCAACCGGTCAAAGGGGGAAAAAAAATTTTAAAAACACCCTTATAAAATTTTTTTTTGTTTGTTTGTTGCTTTTAGGTCTTTAAAACACAATTGAGGTTATATAGAGCCGCTGAAAAAAAAAAAAACAAGCAATCTAACAAAAATAGTACAAATGAAAATAAAAATTAACCTAAAGTATCTAAGCTAAATTTTAAAAAACAAGGAAAAAACAGGCAAAAGATTTACAGAAAAAAAAAAATCCCGTCAAAAATACAATAAAAAACCCAAAAAAGCAAGATAGGTAGTAAAGAGAAGAAGAAACGAATCACATCGGATGTACCCCCCATGAAAACATATAGGTAATGTTCAAGGGTGATCCCCCATCCAACCACCCCCCTTATTACATGCTTTGGCCTTGCTGTGTCAATGTGGTTAGTCTCTGTTAAATTATGCCTTCTTTATCTACATTTAAATTTAAAAATTATGGGAAAATCTACAATAAAATTAAAAACCAAAAATAAAAAAAAAATATTATCTAACATTTTTCCCTCTTGACAGTATTTTCAAAAAAAATAACATTTTTCTGATAAAAATTGCTTGAATTTACATGATTTCTATTTCTGAAATCAAAAAAGATATTCACACCAATAAGGGGTTTTAATCATACGAAAAGATTTTTTCATGACTTTATGATTTGGGGGCTACAAATTTCAAATAAATTTATAAACCTAGCTTTATTTGAATTCCCTTTCTTCCCATTAAAATTTCTTATTGGGTACAAGAAAAAAATGGAAAAATTTAGAAAGCCTTAGGAATATAAATTTTTTGCAAGTCTGAAAATTTTAAAATAAAATTGTTGAAAAATTAAAAAATTTTTTAAGAAAATATGTTGAAACTTTTAAAATTTCCCGATTATTTAATAAAACCATGTATATTTTCCCTATTTAAATTCGATCCAATGTTTGCCAAGTCTTTAATAGTGATTTATCCCAAACATTTTTAATTGCTGCTGCAAAGTAAACCATTTAGACCCTTTAGCCCCTTATTATGACCAAAAAATGTAGCCCCTTGATTCAAATTTGGAAAATTGGAGTAAATTTATCTTTGGAAATAAATTGACTGTCAATTTCTTAAAGTGAGTTTTGAGAAGTTTGTATGTGATTCTTTAAAAAAACAAATGACAGTGGGGATAAAGACATGGTTTTAGGAGATACTCTGATGTGTCCCTATTAAAGCAAAAAACAAGACAAATTTTTGGAAAAGATTTGATATTAAGATTTGGGGAAGATTTTGGTTTAACCGCACGTTTTTTAACCGAAAGGATTTCAAAGTTTAATTAAAACCCTTTAAAGGTCTTGTTCATTTTGTTGAAAATTTTAAATTTCGAAGTTTTTGATTTCTGCTTCATATAAAAAATGTGTCTACTTTTTTCTCACAACCCTTTTTAAAATAAAACTCGATTAAAACGTTTTTTTTTGTTTTTTTTAAGGGTTTTACGGCGTGGCAAAACAATAAGGGCATATCAGGCCCGTAAAAAAGGGAAAAAAATGGGAAGTAGAAAGTTTTCAATTAAATTTTAAACACCCCAAAAACGGTAAGACAAAGGGAAATGGTTTTTAATTAGGAAAAGTGAGATTTTCAAGAGCACACACAAAGTACTTAGTTTGAGATCACCCAAAAAATCTCATCCAGACACAACCACAGGGCCCCAAATTAGAAAAATCACTCAAATTTTTCCAATCATTATAAAAATAGTTTAAAAAAAAAATACAATGCATAAAAGAGAGAGGAGGAGAGGATGTTTTTTTTTTTGTTTTGTTTTTAAGGGTTTTAAAAGGGGTTGCACCAAATTTGTTATATCAGCGCCCGTAAAAAGGAAGAAAAAGGGATAGTAAAAAATTAAATTACAATTAAAACACCCCAAAAAAAAGTAAGAAAAAGGGGGAAATGAGAACAAATAGGGATCGATGTAGTTCCAAGAGCATACCCCCCAAGTACTTATTTGAAATCCTAAAAGGTCTCATCCGCCCAAAAGCAAAAAATCAAAAAGGGGGAATCACTAAAATTGTAATTTACTTTCAAAAAAAAAATATAATCATAACAGGAGATGATTTAAAAGGGAAAAAAAATATCTTTCCCAAAAAAAAAAACTAAGCTTTTGACTGTTCCCCCCCCGCTAGGACTGGGCCCAGAGCCGGGAAAAAAACCAAAGTATCTCTTCCAAGACAAAGACAGAAAGCATG
The DNA here is from genome assembly GCF_034508935.2 of Berghia stephanieae. Taxonomy (NCBI): domain Eukaryota; kingdom Metazoa; phylum Mollusca; class Gastropoda; order Nudibranchia; family Aeolidiidae; genus Berghia; species Berghia stephanieae. Next base: position 6,639 of record NW_027626811.1, read on the forward strand.
TTGGAAAACAATATAAGGGGATAGAAGACACATAGACCCCCCTCCCCGCTTGGGGAGGTCGGGACCCCCACCAGGAGAGAGGATGTTTTCAAGGAAAAAAAAATATCATCCCCCAAAATATATTACATTCGACTGTTTTCCCCCCAAAAGGAACTCCGGAAAGGATCGGGACAAAACTAAGTAATCTCTTCCAAAACAATGACGGAAAAACAATTGGGAAAAAGGGGATGGGGGATAAAGAAAAGCATGTACCTCCCTCCCCATAGGGAAGTAGGCCCCCCGGGTTTAAAAAACTTTGTAACTGAAATAAAATAATATCAATAACAATTTGTAAATAAAGACCTGGAAAGGTGAATAGCTGCATTTGAAATGTGGGTTTTTTAAAACTTTTGAGTAGAATAAGGGGGAAACGAAGATATTTGAGAAAAAATCAAGAGTCATAGAATGGAATGTAATTAGCATCATCAAAGCCCTTTAAAAAAAAAGTCAACAGCAGGCACCTAAATTTAAAAGGGCCCCCCCTTTTAAAATTTCACAAGGGGCGGAAAGAATCATTATCAAGAAAGTCTTTAAATGTAGATGGAATTATTTTTTTCAAAAAAAAACATTCACAAAAAATTTGATCAATGTATTTTCAGTTTTTTAAAATTACTTTGTTTTTTTTTTTTAAGGGGTTTTTTACGGCGCTTGAAAAAATTAAGGCATATAAAGGCCAGAAAAAAGGGAAGAAAAGGGGATTGAAAAAAGTTCTAGAAATAAAAATTAAGGGCCCCCCCAAAAAAAGGGGGGAAGAAAAAGGGAAATTGGTTTCCCGAAAAGAGAACAGATGAAATTTCCCGGGGGACCCACACCCCCAAATTTCTTGTTTGAAATACCAAAAAGGTCCACCCGACACAAGCCGGGCCCCAACAAAAGGGGAAATTTACACTAAAATGTTTCAAATCAATAAAAAATAATATGAAAACCTAAACATAATACAATCCCATAACAGAGAGATGTTTTAAAAAGGGGAAAAAAATATCATCTCTCAAAACTAAACTAAACATTCGACTGTTTTCTCCCCCCCAAGGACCCCCAAGCGGGGTGGGGGAAAAAAAAATAATTTATCTCATTCCAAGAAAAGGGCAGGAAAAAATTTGGGAAAACGGGAAATGGGGGGATAGAAGACACGCATGTACCCCCCTGCCAATTTTGGGAGGTCGGGACCCCCATTTCAAAAAATGGGATTTATACTTTTAAAAATCATATATGAAACCAGAAAAAACCCATCGAAATGGTAATATGAATGTGATAAAAAACTGATTTTTAAAAAAAAATTTTTTTTTCGGGAAAAAACAACCCATAAGGGGTTTGCCCCTAACCATTTTAATCCCATCCCCGGGCAAAAAAATGGCGAATTTGGCCGGGTTTTGAGTTTTTTTTCCAGAGAAACGGGGGGGCTAACTTTTTAAAAACAATAGCATTTTGAGACAAGGTTTCTTTGGTTATTAGATCCAAAATTTTTTGAGATCTTTTTGTAAAAATGATATGTTCAATGCCATATCTAAAAAGTGAAATTTGTAACAAGAAACGGGACTATTTAATTTAACAATACCTTTTGTGACAATAAACAAGTTTGTTCAACAATCTTTAACAGTATATTGTTTTCCAATTTATGTGCCCAAAATGAAAAACCCAATACAAAAAGGGGGGAGCAATTGTTTTAAAAAAGGCCTTACTGCCATGCGGCTCTTTCAGTCATTAAACCCCCCAGCAAAAAGATGATAGAATAGTCAAATGATTTGGATGTCTAAAACAAGAACCTAGAAAAAAATAAAGACAAAAACAATAGTTTGAAGAGAATGAGTTAAAACGAATCAGAAGAAATGTCTCTCCAAAAAGGGGAATACTTTAAAAGGGATTTGTAAATTAACATTTTTTTAAAAAACCCAAAAACATGAATAAAATGAGATCAAAAATAAAAAGGGCCTTTTTTCCCGTTTCCCATTTGGGTTTCAAAAAACCCCAAGCCGGGTTTTTTGTTTTGTTTTTTTTTAAAGGGGGTTTTACACGCTTGAAAAAACCCCTAAGGTCATATAAAGCGCCAAAAAAAAGGAAGAAAATGGTATAGAAAAAAAAATACGAATTACAATTAAAGCCCCCAAAGGGAAAAAGGAAGCAAAGGGCAATTGGTTCAAATAAAAAACAGGGAGTTTCCCAAAGAGCACATTGTAAAAGTATTTTTTAAAGACCCTCTAAAAGCTCACTAAATAAAAAGGGCACGGGTCTCCCAAAGAGCAATATATCAAATTGTTTACAACCGTATATAATGTGTAAACAAAAAAAGGGGGGGGGGGGGAAACTTTTTAAGTCTAAAGAAAATTCTTTTACTGAAAAAAAAATTCCACTCCCAAAACTTAACTATACATTTAACTTTTTTCCCCCCCAAGCTGGGGGTTACCGGGCCCGGGGCCAGGACAAAGCCAAGTAATTCCCCCAAGAAAAAAGACACGGCAAGTCCCTCTCTGCCCAAAATGGAATCAAGAACCCCACCCAGAAAAGCCGGGTTTTCCGGGAAAAGGGTCAAATTTTTCTCAATCAAATACAGCATAAAACCCCAATGAAAAATAAAAAAAATTTGAAGAAAAAAGGAGATAGCATTCCTCTGCGTTTAAGGGAATTAACCCAAACATGTCACAATTGTGTTTTAAAGATTTTTAAAACCCTGAAAAAATTTAATTTTATAAAAATTGCTTTAAAAAATTTTTAAAGAGCAGGGGGTGAAAATTATTCTTTGGGGAATTGGGTTCAAAAGGGGCTTTTTTGAAAAATATTGGGGAGGGGTATGGGTAAAAAAGTTTTACACATCATTTGGTAGCTGAAAGGGAAAAAGGGTTTTTAAAATAAAAGCTTTTGTTTTTTTTTAAAGGGTTTTTACGGCGTTTGAAAACACATTTGGGTTTTTAAAATCAGCGCCAGTAAAAAGGAAAAAAAGGGGATAGAAAAAAAAATTAAATTAAAAGCCCCAAGAAAAAGTAAGCCCAAAAAGGGGAAAACTGGGAACAAATGGGGGTTTCAATGAAAGTTTCCCAAAAGACCCATACCCCCAAATGTATTTGGTTTAAAGTCCCCTTTTAAAAAGTCTCCCCCGGGACACAAGAATAAAGGGGAATACACTCACTTTTCAAAATAACAAAACAAAAATACATAACAAAGAGATGTTTTAAAAGGAAAAAAAAATTTCACCTCCCTAAACAATAACTTTTGCATTTGACTTTTTCCTCCCACCCAAAGGGCCGGGAAAAAAACAAGAAATTCATTCCAAGACAAAGAAAGAAAGCATTTTTGGGGGAAAAAACAGATTTAAGGAGGTTTGGAAGCACAGAAAATCCCTTTCCCTGCCCGTTTAATTGGGAAAGCAGAAATCAAATATACTTTGGGTATATTGAAAAACCAAAAATTTTATAAACAAGTTCATAAATTTTAAAAACCCCCACACACAAATAAATAGTTATATATATATATTTTAATATATATTTTTTAAATATAATATATTATATATATTTTATATTTATATAAAATGTTTTGTGTGTGACAGTATAAAGGCTTTTTTAAATCCTTTCTGCCCTTTTTTTTTTACCCCCACCCCCCCCCTTTTCAAGTGGGTTTTCTAAAATTTTAAAAAAACACTTCTTCAACCCCCCAAAAAAAAAAAAAAAAAAAAAAAAAAGAAAAAAAACCCAAAAAAAAACAACAAAAAAAAACCCAACTAATCAAAAAAAAAAAAAACAAAAAACCCAAATTTTTTAAAAAAACAAACAACCAAACCAAAAAAAAAAAAAACAACCAAAAACCCCCCCCCCCCCCCCCCCCCCCCCCCCCCCCCCCTTCCCCCTTAAAAAAAAAACCCCAAATCAAATTTTAAAAAAAAAAAGTTAAAAAGGGAAAAAATGGACAAAAACCCCAAATTTCCTAAAGCTTTGGGTAAATGTAAAAAAGGGGAAATTTATTTCAAAAAAATTATATTTAAAGAATTAATTTAGTAAATGAAATTTTGCATAAAAATTTAAATTTACAAAAAATTTAAACATAAAAATTTTACCTTTTTTTTTATACTTCTATTTTTTTTTGAAAAAAAATTTAAAAAAATCGAGTGTCAACAATGCATTTTCCTTTTTTTGGATAAAATCTTAATGACAGAATACGTTGTTTTGGGGTTTTCATCTTAGATGTTTTGGTTATTTTGAATGAATAATTTCCCAAAACTGCCTTCAAAAGTGTAAAAATTTTGAGGGTTTTTTACTAAAATTTTTTAAAAAAAAACGTAACATAAAATAATGTAGTTTTTTAAGCTATTGACAGCTTCCAAAGTTTATTTGAAAAAATTTTCTAATTACTTTTTTAAAACAAGAAACCCAGGGGGGAGGGGGAGGGGAAAAAATGACAATCATTTGGACAAAAGTTTTTGAAAATAAGTTACGCAGATACACTGTCATGTGTATAACAAATAAATAAAAATAAATGGATTTGATCTTTTGCTGTGAATAGATGTGATGATTGCGAAGGGGCCCGCAGGCCGCCCAGTTTAAAGGGTTTGTACAAAAAATTAAAAGAAATTTTAAAAATGTAATCAAAAATAAAGTAAATGGAGTAAAACACTGTTAGAAAAATGTCACTGGACAGCCCTTTTTTAAGGCTTACGGGAATTTTTGAAAAAAAAACTTTATATTGCATTTGTAAGACATCTTTCCCGGGGCAAATGCGCATGAAATTTCAGTTTTTTTTCCCTTAGAATAAAACCAATTTTGACATTTTAAATTTTTGCCACAAGATGTTTTTTTTTTGTTTTTATCTTTGGGGTTTTTTACGGGGCTTAGGGCACTTTTAGGTCCTTTCAACACCAAAAAAATAGGGGTACGAAAAGGAATATTTAAAAATTATTTAGATCAAGCTATAAAGGCAAGAAAAGAAACTGTAATCAAAGGGGGACTATTCAACGAGTCAGACGTAGTTAAAGGAAGCTAAAAAATCCATTAGCCACCCCTAAAAACCACTTTTAATTTCAACTGGGTTAAATTAATTAAATTCCCTTTATTCTCCCTTTGGGAAAAATTTTTTTTTTTAGGGTCCTTCCCAAGGGAAGACGGAATAACCCAGGCATCAAAACCCCGAAAACTGAGTTTTGGGGGCGGGGTGCCCTTACTCAAGGCCAACAGAACGGCAAATATTGGGAACCAATTTTTTTCCAGGAAAATAAAGAAAAGGACCATATCGCTGAGCCACGCGGCCCCCAACCACTTCAAAATTCCTCCCAAAAAGGGACCATTTTTCCCCTTTTTGGGGGGTTGTTATAAAATAACCCTTTAAAATTAAAAAACCTAACTTTAAAAATTAAAACTTTTTATAAACGGAGACAAAATTTACAAGGGGGGGAAAAAATTATCCCCCAAAATCCATCCCGTTTTTCCCTTAATCAAAAAAAAAAAAGACCCCCGGCACGACCCCAAGTAAAACTAAATTTTTTCCTTTTAGAACAAAAAAATAAAGCCAATAAAAAGGACACATTTTTTAAAAAGGTTAGAAGAAAAAGGAAGGCGGGGGGATCAAAAAAAGACTATCCATTCTAGAATTACAAAGTAAGACATGGGGGAAAATAGGAACAAAAGGGATCAAAATGTAGATTCCAAGAGCATACCCCCAATGTATTTTGTTTGAGATAAAATAAGCCCACCCTGGCCCAAAAAGCACAAATTTCCCAAACCCAAAGAGGAAACCCCAAATGTTTAACATTTTTAAATTCAAAATAAAAAATATAAAATAATAACAGGGGAATGATTTAAAAGGTAAAACTATCACCCCCCCAAAAATTAATAACTATGCATTTAAATGTTTCCCCCTAGCAGGACTCGGGCCGGGGCCCAGGAAAAAAAAAGTAATCTCTTTCCAAGACAAAGACAAAAGTTTTTGGGAAAACAGATATAAGGGAATAAAAGGGGAAATACGTATGTACCCCCCTGCCCACTAGGGGGAGGTCGGGAAACCCCAAACCCGACATAACTTTTTTAAACATGAAAACCCAAAAATGTTAAATATTTACTGCCTTTTGGGCTATTTGGGATCATAAACTTCTGAGGGTCGAGAGTGGTAATGCGGAAAAAACCCCAACTTCGTCCCCATTGAGTCCACCCATTTAAATTTGACAAATCCAAAATTTTGCTCGATTTTTTTTCCAAAAAGAGAAAATTTAATTGTTTGGGCCATTTAGAATGCATTGCCAAAAGTTTAAAAGAAAGCTATTTAATCTCAAACTAAGGGAAAAAATTTTTCAGAGTGCCCCACAAATCTGGAATGGGTTTTGTCCTAAATATTTTTTTTTTGAATACAAGGCAAATTATAAGAAAAAAAAACATTTCATTTTCAAAACCCTCCCTAACTGCCCCCAAAAATTAAAATAAATCATAAATATTTTGATTTTTCACAGTTGCTTTTCTTTTATTATCACATTTAAACACTTTAAAAAAAAATAAAAGGGGACCAAATTTCATTGAATAATCAGAAGGTTTTTTGTACAAATTTTTTTTACATCGAACAGTCAAGAAAAATCCCCAAATTTATTTATGACCCCACAGGTTTGTTTAAAATTTAAAATTTGGGAATATTTTATTTTTTTAAAGAAAAATACCCATTTTTTAAAAAACCTTTTTTTGTTTAAAAAAAAACAAAAAGTGCAGATTCTGAATGAACTTTAAATTTCCAAGTACTCAAAAAAAACGTTTTCCCTTTCTTTAGCATAGAAACAATTTTTGATTGCAAGGTTTAAATTTTCCTTTTGACATTGTTTAATTTAGTAAAATTTTAATATAAATAAATTTCTAAATATCCTTGTTTTTGATTTTAAAAATCTTTTTTAAAACATACAAAGGGGCAAAAAAAACAAAAAAAAAAAAACAAAGTTTGGGGTTTATTTCTAAAAAAAGCCAAACCAAAAAAGATTTTTAAAATTAATTTAAATTTAAAATTTGGGGGGAAAAATTAATTAAAATTTTAAAATAGAACTTTTTTTTTTTTTGGGAGCGAGTTTTGTACACTTTCAAAATTTCTATTTTAAAAAAATTTCGAGGGGAAATTTTTTTACATCTTTAAGGTTTTAGGGCCCGGGTTCAAGTCCCGACCATGTAATGGGTTTTCATTTGTGTTTAAAAAAAGAGAGGCCCAGCATGGGGTTTTGGGCCCTTTTAAATAATGTTTTCCTAGGACATTAAAAAATAATAAACAATCAGTTTGGGCACAAGAAAATTTCTTTTTTTTAAAACCCTTTTCAAAAAGGTGGACACTATAGATTTAAAATTTAAGAGGGCTTGAAATACAAAAGATTTTTTCCCCTCCCTAAAAATCTAATTGAAATCATATTCTCCCCAGCCACATGTAATTTATATATAAAAAACTAAGGGTTGGGAAAATTAAAAAATTTTTCAAAAACTCATACGTTTGCAAACACTTTGGTCACCCTTAAAATTTTGGGAAATTTTTCTTCCTTGCTTTCTTGGCATTAGGATATTTAAAATTGGTTTTACATTAAAGCAAAATAGAATCACTTTAAAAAAAATTAAACCAACGACTTAATAAAGTCAAGGAAAAAGAGTTCTATAATTTCTTCAATTTAAATAACTGCCCCTTTATGAAATGATTTTTTACTGTAATTTTCCAAAAATTTTATAAATGAAGAGTGGCAAACATGAATGAGGCATTCAGGGGGTTTTTAATTTTTTTTCGATTATTTGTAACACACCTTTGGGTTTTTGTTTTCAAGACTCAACATTAAAAGGTTTTTTTAGGCAATATAAGGAAAGAAAAAAGATAAAGAAAAAAAGGGCACCCGTTTGATTTGTTTTTTTTTAAAATAATTCATGAGCAAAAAAACAATAGTCTAAAGACAATAGACAAATAGTCTTTCTGCCACCTCAGTAATTCCACAAAATGGAAATGTCAAGAAGACAATGTTTCAAAATCTGATATAAAACAAAATGTCAAGAGTTGTCTGGAAGAGCCGTTTCAGGTCAAAAAAAATTTTGACAATCAAAAAAAGAAAAACAAAAGACAAAAAAAAAGACTTTCATTTTTTTACTTTGCCCTTTTTTAAATTTAAAGATAAAACTTTCCAAAATTTTTCCCTTTTTTGAAAAAAAACAGAAAAACACACCCCTTCCTCTTTTTAAAATACACGCGACATGAGTCTTTAAAATTTATTATTTTTTAAAAGTGGGAAAAATTAAGGGCCAAGAAACGTCTTCCCCCCCTGAATCATGATAAATTTGACTCCAAATCAAAAAGATGGGCCCTGGAATTTTTGGGGGGATAATGAAAGGGAAAATTTAAAATTTTCAAAATTTTAAATTTTTAAGTGGAAAGAAAAATATAAATTTGGTTTCTAAACAATCTGACCGATCCCAAAAAGTTTCCCAAACAGTATATTACAATTTAAATTAAAATCAACTAATCTTTTCTATTTTTGGAAAAATAGGGTTTAAGCATTTCAATAAACAAAAATTTAAAGGAAAATAATTTTAATACGTGACACCGAATATGGAATTCTCTACCCGAAAAAAAATTTTAAAAAATTTAAAGGGTAAAAATTTAATTTGACGGAAAAAATCAATAAAAATTTAAAAAAAAGCCATAGGCAATCCATTTTTCCTACCACATCACAAATACAATTACTTTAAAAGACGGAGTTACGACCCTTTAAGACAAAAAAAGAAAAAAAAAACCCAATTTTTGACCATTTAAAAACAAATAAGAATTAACAAGAAATCAAAAAAATTTTGTCTTTTAAACAGAGATTCCCAAAAAATTTTAAAAAAAAAATTGGGAAAAAAAACCCCCCAAAAAAACCCAAAACAAATTATCAAAAAAATCTTTTTTAAATTTTCAACAGTTTTTTTTAATTTTAGTGGGGAAAAAAAAAGAAAAGAAAAGGAAAAAAAAAAGAATTTAAAAAATAAAAGAAAAATAAAAAAAAGAATAATTTTTAAAAAAAAAAAAAATATTGGTTTTAAAAACTATTTTTTTTTTGATGGGAAAAAAATGCTTTTAAATAAAACAGCAGGAATGGATGAAATTTAAATGGGAAACTTATTAAAAAAGAAAATTTTTTGAATCGGAACACAGGGCTATTTTAAAAAGGGGAATAAAATCATATGGTTTCAAATGAATTTCTAGCATGAAAATTTGTCCTGAAAACTGCTCCCCAGCGGAAAAAAACCCAAACTTTCTTTTAGATGAATCACGACATTTTAAAAAAAAAATATGGGTGCCCAAAGACAAGAAAGAAAAAAATTTTAAAATTCTGACCAACATAGGCTCTTAAATAATATTAAAAAATTAAAAAAAAAACCCCCAAAGTTTGATACAAGGGGGTACTTTTCAGATGTTGATTGTGGAAAAATTTACAACTAAAATTTTTAAAAATTTGGGGCCGAATTTATTTGACTACAATACATCACTTTAAAAAGTTTCGATTCCAAAATTTGGCACCCCTACAATTCCCTATAATGGTCAATCAAATTTTTTTCCAACCAAAAGTTTTTGATCAATTTTTTTTTTTATTCAACAATTTAAACATGGTTTTAAACACAAATGGCCCCCTTCCCCTATTCAAAAAACCCTTTTATTCATTTCTCTCCAAAAAAAAAATCCAATTTATGTAACATTAAGCACACCCTTTTCAGGTTTTAAAATTTAAGGGCCCTTTTTAAACTTAAAAAAGGTCTTTTTAAAAAAAAGGTTTAAATGGGGGGAAATGGTTCCAAATAACGTCAAAAAACCCCTTTTTTAATGTGGGAAAAGAGGGGTAAGAAAAAGTCCCAAAAAAGCAGAGGAAAATTTACAAGAAAATAAAATTCCCCAAAAATCAGATTGTTTGGGTGGGGATCGAACCTAAAAACCCCTTGATTATAGGGCGTCCCCCACATCACGGGCTTTCTCCCAATTTTTTTTTAAAATGGGATGGCCCCTTGTCCCTTTTTAAACCCACCAAAAATAAATAAAAAGTGAAAAAAAAAAACATTTATTTAAAATGTACAGGAAATTTACAAAAACCCAATTTTTTGGAGAAAGAAGGGGGAAAAGAAAGTGTTGCCCAAAAATTAGTTTGGGGCAAATGTGAAAATTAACGGGGCCAAATCCCCGTGTGTAAATATGGCATTTTAGGATGGGGGCCCCTACAACACAGTAGTGGGTTTGTCACTTGAAATGTAGTCACCAATTTTTTTATAGTTTTCCTTGGCTTGGATGGGAATAAAAACGCATTAAAAGAAAACCCTTAAATCAAATTTCAATTTTTGGGGATACTGCCCTTTTAAACTTTCTCGTGTAGGAACAAAATTAATCTGTTTCGGGTTTAAGTTTTAAAAAATTTCAGTGTGACAATCTCAGAAATTTTCCCGCAAAATTTTGGGCCCCTTTTCAAACCCTTTTCCTCTGATAAAAAACTAGGTCAAGTTTGGGGGGTGAATTTACCATTTATGTCTTTTTGTCAAAATTTTTTACATTTGTCAGTTTGATGTTTTTGGTGACATTCCCATTTTTTTTTGGGGTCAAGACCAAAATGGCGCAAGATGTCCCAAAAATGAGAAAAAAGGGGAACTGAAAGGTCGAAAAGGAAAGGGGGTAAATGAGTCTCGATTGTATTTTTAATTAGGTCAAGAGTGGTAGTTCACTTTAAAAAAATAATTAAACATAAATTTTCCCCCAAAATTGAAAAAAAAGCCACCCTAAAATTTAAATACTTCCCCCCCCCCCCCCTCTCTCTTTTCTCTTCTTCCCCTCTTCTCTTTTCGCTCACCCCTTTTTTTTTCACTCTCCCTTTTTTTTACTCTTTTTTTGTCCCTCTCTCTTTTTTTGTTTCATCTTTCTCTTATCCATATAAACCCTCTCAACCTTTTTTATCAATCTTCTTTTTTAAACGTCATCGGGGAAAAAAAGGGTATTAATCTGTTCAAGTATGAGGGTGCCAACTTATTTACTCTTTTTTCCTTTGTTTTTAAAAAAGTTTTTTTTTAATTTTTATTTATTAAAAAATTTTGGTCTTATTTGTAAAAAAACCTTTAAATCCTGGGGTACAAAAACCCAAAAATAAAACAAGGGAAAAAAAAAAATACTTTCCGGCCCTTTTTACCCAAAAGGGTTTTTTTCAAATAACTTATATTTTAAAAAAAAAAAAGGGCCCAAATTTATTAAAAAAATTACTTTTAAAATAAGTTATGTCTCCAAAATTTAAGAAAAAGATTACACTAAGTAGTAATATAACCAAACTATGATTTTTACGGACCGATACATTTTCCCCTTTTTTGGGGGGCAAATTGGGCCCTTATCACTGAATAAAGCCTTTTTTAAAATTCTGTATCCATTTGGGAAAATAAAACAAATGAGTATTTATCTCAAAAAAATTTCCTTTTTGGGGGAAACATGGGCCCGGGGGTTTATAAAGGCGAGGGTTTTTCCCGGGGGATGGGAAAATTGTATTGAAAAAGGACAGGAAAAAATTTAAAATTTTTTTGCCCATTGAAAACTGAATAAGTTCCTTGTCAAACTGTTTTTTTAAAATTTGTTTTAAATTTTACTTCTGGGGTTAAAATGTATTTAAAAAGTGTGGAAAAAATTTGGTTCAGGTTTCACTTTTGAGAGAAACTGACTTCCCCACCCCCTTGGGAGCTAATTTTATGAAAAAAAAAGAGAAAAAATGTTTTATATTTGGGGAAAGACAATGAAATCACCCAAAAGACAACTAACTACACCTTTATTTATCTGGGCAAAAAAAGCGAGGGGAGTTATTGTGGGGGGGGGTTTTTTAAAAAAATATTTGATTGTTAATAAAATTTGAAGTAAGTGTTTTCGCTTTTAACATTCAATGTTGTCTACAAACTTTGGTTTTAATTTTTCCCCTGTTATGTGTTCTGTTTAAAAAATTGGGGGGTAAATTTGACAAAAAACATAGAATTAAAAGGGCAGTTATACGGGAGGAAATTTTAAATTTTCCCGTTTAAAATTCTGACAAACTGTAAACAGTAACCTAACAGAAATTTAGGTTTCAGTTTTTCCACAGAATATGATTTCCCTTTTTATTGTTTTCCCTGGTCAGCAAAGTATTGAAATTTTTTTGAGTTTTCCCCAAAATTTTTATTTGTCAGTAACTTAATTTTTGATAAGTGATTTTTAATACAGTGGGCAGGGTTTGCACTGTTAAAATGTTTGTGAGGGCATTTTTTGTCAAAACCGAAGTCCCTTTGATTACCAAAATTTAAACATTGACCAAAAAGATTTATAAATATTATGATCAAGAAAAGTGATTTTAACCTTTTTCATGGTGCTTTTCTGGAGAGTTGGGTACAACAGTTAATGTTGCTAAAATACTGCCATCTGACATTGTGGGTTTTTTTAAATATCAAAACCCCCAAAAGCACTGTTAAACATAGGAGAAATCCACAGTTTGGGGGGTTTTTTGTTGTGAAAAATTTTGGGTTTGGGGTAGACGGGTCTGTAAACCATCTGGTTGGGATAAAAATTTTCCCCCATGGGGCGCTTTTGTCCCTACAATTTTTCTTGTTTTTATTTTGATCTTTTTTCTACACCTTTCCCCCAAAGCATCAAAGATTTAAAATTACTGTGTTGTGAAAATTAAAAAGAATGGCTTTGAATGAACTGAGATAGGCAAAATCTTTGGTTTTTTTTTTTTGGAAAAAAAAAAAAATAATTAAAAAAATTTTTATTTTATCCTTGAAAAAAAAAGTGCTTTTTTTTTTATACTACAGACCCGCCAACCCTTTCCAAAATCCGTTTAGGGGGGAATCAAAATTTATTTCGTGGGACTTCCCCGGGAAGGGGGATTTCAAGTTAAATTTAAAATTAAGATAACTTCATCTAGACAAATTTTTAATGAATCAAAGCATATAATTTAAAACCCCCCTCACTTAACAATTGAAAAACTTTAAAAATATCAATGCCTTACCTTTTCCTATATATGACAGTTATCTATGTGGAAATGGCAAGTGTACTTTCCCAAAATATTCAAAAGATGCCCGTATTAAAAAGGTTAAAAAATTTTAAAATTGATTAGAGACAAGAAGGGGGTTTTTTAAAAAAATAATTTGAAGACACAGGGGCCCCGGCAGTCCCCAGAGCAAAGCATTGGAGGGGGGGCAATCAACATTTTAGTTTTAGGTTTAAAAACCCCACACACTCCCTCTCTCTTTTATCTCTTGGGCCCACTTAATTCTTTTTTTCTTTTTTTTAAAATTTTTAAAAAAAATTTTAAAAGGGAGGGGAAGGGGGTCAATTTAAAAAACATCGCAGTCCCAGAATTCTTTTTAAAAAACACCTCCCTAACCCCCCCCCCTTCCACCCCCACCCCAACCTTTTTCTTGATTTTTTATAGTTTTTTATTTGGTTTACATTTCATCTCCCAAAACTTTTTTCTCCTTGTCT
>NW_027626812.1:0-5730 GCF_034508935.2 Berghia stephanieae
AAAAAAACAACTCTCGGACTGCTTTGCACTACCTTTCAATACTTAACAAATCACAATGGCGGCCAAAAATCAAAACAATGGTAAAATTTAAAAAATTTTAAACTTTCACAAATCTATCAAGGTTTGTTCTGTTTTTAAAATACTTCTATAAATGAGAAACTGAATAAATAAATGCTGACAAAATATCAACGGTGAAAGTAAAAATGTAATGAATCTGGGGATGTAGAAGCTTTCGGAATGTCCCCCCTTTACTTAATTTATGAAAAACAAACACCCTAGCACCTTTAAAACCCACTTATGACTAACCTCTCGAGTAACCCTAATAGTAAAAAAAGAAACAAAATGGGGACTGAAATACCTTCATGTGACAAGTGAATAATTACACTATGAATCCCACGATTTGCTGAAAAATGCCCAAAACACACAAAATGTATACACCACACACAACACACAAAACATACACACACACACACACACACAAACAACACGCGATTAAACAACTATCCCATAAAATAATGATACGCTAAATCAACAACCCCAACGGAAGAAAATAATAATACTTGATGTCATAAATAGATGACACAAATTGACAACTTTTTACAGTGTCAAAGTTAGTTGTTTTTTGAGAGCCCAAGTGTGTCGGTACATATTTTATCCCAAAACAAACTTTCAAACTGACTTTAAAATTAAAAGGAAATCAAGTTATCTGTTTATCTATCTGTAAAAAAATACATTTCTAATTTTCAAATCTTTCAGTAGAGTCGTGCGCCGTATCAATGTTTTTATTGACTCAAATAAGCACAATGTTCCCACAATGCTATATTTTTTAAAAAGAAAGGATGACAAACCCTCTCGAGCTAACCCTAATAGAAAAAAAAACAACTTCGGACTGCAGGTTTGTTCTAGAGTTTTAAAAATACTTCTATATAATGACTAACTGAATAAATAAATGCCTGACAAAATATCAACAGTGAAAATACAAATTTAAAGAATACGGGGGATGTAGGAGCTTTCGGAATGTCTCCCTTTACTTAACTTATGGAAAAACAAACACCCTAGCACCTTTAATAACATTAGGACTAACCTCTCGAGCTAACCCTAATAGTAAAAAAAGAATCAAAATGGGACTGAAATCCGCAAAATCAACAACACAACGGAAGTAATAATAATACTTGATGTCATAAATAGATGACGAAAATTGACAACTTTTTACAGTGACAAAATTAGTTGATTTTGGGAGTCAAGTGTCGTCGTTGGTACATTTTTTATGATTCTGTTTGACTCAACGAACTTTCAAACTGATTTAAATTATAAAAGGGGAAATAAGTTATCTTTTTTATCTATCTGTAAAAAATACATTTTCAATTTTAAAATCTTTCATAGAGTTGAGCGCCGTGTCAATTTTTTTTTTGACTCAAATAAGCCAATTTGTTCTCCACAATGCTATATTTTTTTAAGAAAGGGATATATATATATATATATATATATATATATATAATATATATATATATATTTATATATATATATTATATATATATATATAGTCTTCATTTTTTCCCTTCAATTTTACGACTTCCTGCAGCCATAGTGACGAATATAAGATAAGAACTGAATAGAGTTGTACAGATGTGTACCCAATGACATCATATCTTTTTACAAACACCGTTTGTTAAGGAGATAAAGTGGGATTTTCGTGGGCTCTTGGTCCTTAATCTAAGGGATATCAATGTTCTTTGAACATGTTAAATTTCTACCACTCCCTCTCTCTCTCCTTGTCTATATTTGTTCTCTCTCTTCTCTCCGTCTTCTCTCTGTCTCTATCTTGTCTCTCTATCTCCGTCTCTCTCTCTCTCTCTTTTCATTCTCCCATTATCCGTGTTTTATCTCTCTTTCAATGCGCCCCTCTCTCTCTCTCTCTCCTCTCTCCCCTCTCTCTCCCTTTTTCCGTGAGTATCTCTCTCTCTCTCTGTCCCCTCTCTCTCTCCTTCCCTCTTTCTCCGTGTGGATCTCTCTCTTCAACGCCTCTCTCCTGCTCCGTGTGTTTTCTCCTCTCTCTCTTCTCTCTCTTCTCTCTCTCTCTCTCTCTCTCTCTCTCTCTTTATCTATCTATATATCTATCTATCTATCTATCTATCTATCTATCTTTATCTATCTCTCTATCTGTATGTATGTACTTGTTTTTTTTGCCGTTTCCATCCCTTACCTGTGTCATACCTCACATCCATACCAACCCAAGCATTACATGGGGATAGATATATTAATTTTCAGTCTTTTTAATGTATTAAACGCTGCCGTGCGTCCGTTCGGGGAGTGAAATTACTATACGCCTGACATTTGAAACCCAAGCGGTTAAGTAACATTCGTCATCGCTCTACCTGTTCTTCACCCAAATTTATCATCTGATCTTTTTAAGACGGGATATCTTGTTTGTTTTGTTTTGTTTTGTTTTTGATTTGTTTGTTTTTCGTTTTCCTTATCAGTTTGAGCAATGTTTTGGTATCACTTTCTTCCTCACATATGTATATCTGCTATTTTGTATCTACGAGGCTTTTTTTTTTTTTTTTTGGGGGGGGGGGGGGGTTTAAAGGAGTGGGGTGGGGGAGGGGGGGGGGGTGGATTCGTTTTTTGTTTTGTTGTTGTTGTTGTTGTTTAGTTGTCTTTTGGTTTCGCTTTGTTTTTGTTACCTCTCTCTCTACCTCTACCTATTATCTATCTACTATCTATATAATATTATATATATATATATATATAATATATATATATATATATATTTTCTCTCCCCCTTTTTTTATGACAGGTTAAAAAAAAAAAGGGGGGGGGGGGGGGGGCAGGTGGGGGGAGAGGGCATACCTTTATCATTCGTTATATAAGTTACTTACGTAAAGACTCACAAAACATATCGCATTCGTGTGTAACAAAGTCAAAAGCCTGACCTTGACCTCTATGCCAAACTGTGAGTGAGATTATAGTTTCAATCAAATTTTAAATAACTGCATATTTTTTCCTAATATCCAAAATATCTACCTCTCTCTCTCTCTCTCTCTCTCTCTCTCTCTTTCTCTCTCTCTCTCTCTCTCTCTCTTTTCTCTCTCTCACTCTCTCTCTCATCTTTCTCTCTCTTTTCTCTCTCTCTCTCTCTCTCTCTCTCTCTCTCACACCACTCTCTCATTTATTTACATAAAAACTTACTTAAGACATATAACATGACATATTTTTCTCAAAAATTACAAAAAACTACGCAGATGTTTTTTTGTGCTGAGCAATCTTATGAAACGCCGGACCTACCAGATTGGCGGTAAAGTTACCTAAAGTTTGAAAAAGGTCGGTGAAAAATTATACTACGTATCTTGATTCCATCAGCAAGGTCCCGCGCGATAATCGTCAAAACTATGAAATGCGTTGGCAAGGGTTCACAACATTCCCAACCCGGGGAATATAACGGACCAACACACAAACTCTGTGAACCATGAACTTTTATAGTCTTGTTAATACGTTTAGTTGGAACAACTCACAAACGCGGATGGCAAAAACAATAACAAAGGCCAAAGTGACGTCATCTGCTTTACTATCTATAGTATTCAAACATTTTGTGGAGCGGGCACTTATGGTGATAATTTTAAGAATTGAAGTTTTGTAGCAAAGTCCCAAAGAAGACAATAGAGAATAAAAACTTTGCGGCGATGGGGTTCGACGTGAGTTCCAAATTTTTTAAAATGTTGTGTTAGAAAACATTGATGACAGAGAAGGAATGGAGAGAGGGGAAGAGAGAGAGAGAGAGGGGAGAGAGGGAGAGAGAGAGGAGAGAGGGAGGGAGAGGAGAGAGAGAGAGAGGAGGAAAGAGAAGGAAAGAGAGAGAGAAAGAGAGAGAGAGAGAGGATGAGAGAAAAAAGAAAAAAATAGAGGAGAGGGAAAAAGAGAGAAAGAGAAGAGATAGAGAGAGAGACCGAAAGAGAGAGCGTAAAGAGAGAGAGAAAGAGAGAGAGAGAGAAAGAGGGGAGAAAGAGAGAGAGAGAGGATGAGAGGAGGATGAGAGAAAGAGAGAGAGAGAAAGTAAGAGAGAGAAAGAGAAAGAGATAGAGAGAGAGACCGAAAGAGAGGCGCTAAAGAAAAAGGAGAGGAAAAGAGAGAGAGAAAAGAGGGGAGAGAGAAAGAGAGAGAGAGAAAAAAGAGAAAAGAGAGAGAGAGCGAAAGAGAGAGAGAGCGAAAGAGGGAAGAGAGGAGAGAGAGAGAGGGGAGAGAGAGAGGGAAAAAAAAGAGATGAAAGAGAGAAAGGAGAGAGAGAAAGAGAGAGAAATAGAGAAGAGGGGGAGAGAGAAAGAAGGAAAAGCAGAGAGGAGAGAAAGGAGGAGAAAAGAGAGAGAGAAAGTATAGAGAGAGAAAAGAGGAGAAAAAGAGAGAGAGAGAGAGAGAGAGAGAGAAAGAGAGAGAGAGAAAGAGAGAGGAAAAAGAGAGAGAAAGAGAAAGAGAAAGAGAGAGAGGAAAAAGAAAGAGAGAAAAAGGGAGGAAGAAAAAGAGAGAGAGAAAGAGTGGGAGAAAGTATGAGAGAAAAGAGAGAGAAAGAGGAGAGAGAGAAAGAGAGAGAAGAAAAAGAGAGAGAAAGAGAGAGAAAGAGAGAAAAGAAAGAGAAAGAAAGAGAAAAGAGAAAAGAGAGAGAAAGAGAGAGAAAGGGAGAGAGAGAAGAGGAGAAAAGAGAAAGAGATAAGAGGAGAAAGAAAGGGAAGAGAAGAGAGAAAAAAAGAGAGAAAGAAAGAGAGAAAAAAGAGAGAAAGAAGAGGAGAAGAGAGAAAGAGAAGAGAGAGAGAAAGAGAGAGAGAGAGAAAGAAAGAGAGGAGAAAGAGAGAGAGAAAGAGAGGGGAGAGAGAAAGAAAGAGAAGAGAGAGAAAGAGAGAGAGAAAGAGAGAGAGAAAAAGAGAGGAGAAAAGGGGAGGAGAGAAAGAGAAAGAGAGAAAAGAGAAAGAGAGAAGAAAAGAGAGAAATGAGAGAGAGAGAGAAAGAAAAAGGAAGAGAGAAAGAGAAGAGAAAGAGAGCGAAGAGGAGAAAAGAAGAGAGAAAAGAGAGAGGAAAAGAGAAAAGAGGAAAAGAGAGAAAGAGAGAGAGAAGGAGAGAGGAAAGAGAGAGAGAGAAGAGAGAGAAAGAGGAGAGAGAAAGAAGAGAGGGAGAGGAGAGAAAAGAAAGAGAGAGAAGAAAGAGAAAGAGAGGAGAGAGAGAAAGAGGAGAAGAGAGAGAGAGAAAGATGAGAAAGAGAGAGAAGAAGAGAAAGAAAGAAGAGAGAGAGAAAGAGAGAGAGAAAAGAGAGAGAGAAAGAAGAGAAAAAGAGAAGAGAAAGGGGAGAGGAAGGAGGAAGGGAAAAAGAAAAGGGGAGGAAAAGAGAGAGGAAAAGGAGAGAGAAGAAAGAGAAAAGAGAAAGAGAGAGAAGAGAGAGAGAAAGGGAGAAAGAGGAAGAGAGGAAAGAGGAAAAAGAAAAGGGGGGGAAAAGAGAGAGAGGAGAGAAAGAGAGAGAGAGGAAAGAAGGAAAAAGGAGAAAGAGAGAGAGAAAAGGGAAAGAGAGAGAGAAAGGAAGAGGGGAGAGGAAAAAAAAAGGGGGGGAGAAAAGAGGAAAGGAAAAGAAAAGGGGAGAGAAAGAGAGAAAAGGAGAGAAAAAAGAGGGGAAAAGAGAAGAAGAAGGAGGAAAAAGAGAAGAAAAAGAGGGAAGAGGGGGAGGGAAAAGATGAGAAGGAAGAAGAGAAAAGA
>NW_027626813.1:0-5729 GCF_034508935.2 Berghia stephanieae
GTGTGAAATCGATCGGGGAACCAAAAATCTCAGTCGCAGAAGCCCAGGCTTTAAACGCTTTCAAGAGGCAATTTGACAGCTTCTGTCATGACTACAGATTCAGCTCAGTTGAAAAAATGAGTATATGTACAACTCCCGGTTATTTCAAGTTTGAATTAATTGATTACTTATAGATACATCATATAATATTATATGAATGCATTTAATATTGTTTATGTATACTATTATTGTTAAACATCTATGCATTATGATATAAACCTATGACATGTAATGTGCCATCATGGGGTCTTTCCTGGGTTCGCTCTGTATGTGGAAATTTTCTGGTCTAACATATATAAATTTGTTCGTTTTTTTTTTTCCTTTGAATAAATATCACTTTAACTCCAAGTAAGCATGTCAATATATTTATTTACTATTAGTCATTGGACAGGCGCCTGTATGTGGAATTTCAGCCCCGAGATGACTGCAAGAATATCCATACCCTAGATCAGTAAAGGAACTGAAAGCCTAATTTCGCTGGACACACTATAGATAGAACGAAGTTGACGTTATCCGGGTCTTTGTTATTGCTTTTTGCCAACAGCGTTTATGAGTAATTCTCACTAAACTGTAAGCGGTCAAGATTACACATAGTTTTGAGTGTTGGTCGTTATACTTCCGGGTGGCAATGTGTGAGCTTCTTAGCCAAGCGCATACTAAAGTTGAGTTTGTATAAAAAATTGGCTTTTATATAGCGCAATATCCACTAAACGTACTCAAAGCGCTTTACAAGTGTTTTTGACCAACAGCAACACGTAACATATAGAACGAGACATGGCTGTAGTAATACCGTGATTGCCAGAACTCGGTATTCTGGCTGTAGGACTCCATGGCTAGGATGGGTCCAGATGGCCGGTGAATCACGGAATTACTGAGTTAAAACTAGATATTAAATAGATAATGTTAAAGTATAAAATATAGCTTACCCTGAATCTAGCTAGTCGTAATGGTAGATAGGTATGGTCGCAACAGATATGGTATGGTAGATAGTTTAGTGTAGAGCTTGAAGTGTGCAGTAGGTAGTCTGTAGGTAAGTGTGTAGGTAAGTCTGTAGGTAAGTGTGTCGGTAAGTGTGTCTAAATCGAGAGGTCACTTGGCTTTATATGAGCCGGGTCAGCTCGGGACGAGGCAGAGCGGAAGTAGGAATGACCATTGCCAAGGTCACTAGCCGTACGATTGTTTACGGCTAGAGATCCCTACACTGCTCCCCCCTCAAAAAGGGCAGGGTGGCTGGATGTGGGGTACTCACCTGCACCTTTCTGGAGCTCTCGGTATTACAGTGAACTAAAGGAGAGGAGCCTTATCTAGGGCGTAGCAACAAAAAAAGGGGGGTAAAATAAAAATGAAGGCCTTTCCTAGGGCCGAACAAAACATAAAGAAGGCCCTTACTTAGGGCTGAAATAAAAGGAAAGCCCTTTCCTGGGGCAGGGGCAAAAATAACTATTTGCACGGTTGCTCGCCCTAGCATCTAGCTGTCTAGACAGAGCTATGGAGGGACAGCTCCATCGAGGGCTTTCTCTCCTTCATTCTTTTATTCTCCTCCCGGAGACGGGTGCCTCAGCCGCCTCGGTCCGGAGGGAGGCCAGCTCCTGCCTGGCCCTCTTAAGCTGATTCCGCAGGCTGCGGAAGTCCCCCCGGCGGCGGCGAGATCTGTCTCGGCGGTCGGCTTGCTCTTGGTCCTCCCTCCTATGCCTGCTGGGAGGCCGATCGCGGCTCTGTCGGGCGGGGTACTAGTTCTGTGGGCCCGACGGGGCGAGCGGGGACCGTCTCTACGGTCACGGGGCCTCCGTTCCTGGTTTAGAGTTAGAGGCGACGGCGGAGGTCCGGGATCTATTCCCAAGTCTCGAGGTGATTGGAGGTGTCCTCGAGCGTTCTAGTGGAATTTTACTCCAGGGCTGCCTGCGATTCCGAATCGCGTGCTCCGGGTTACGCCCGGAGGAGAGCGCCTGCCGGCCGCTCTCGGCATCTCTTCTCGGAACCGCATGAAATCCCGGAAGAGGGTCACATCCCGTGAGAAAGAGGTCATCTGCGGAGATTAAAGAAAAAGATCAGTGAGAACAGGATGGGCAAATGAAAGTGTTCAGTTGCCTCGCTTGGTTCCTCGTCAGGTTGACACACCTGCCGTGGAACCAGTCGAAACACCTGTCACACGCAACCATGAGGTCTCCATCGTCCGGCTTTCCACAAGTACAGTACGTAATTTCCTGGCCAGACTCGATGGCCTCCCTTTCCTTTCGGATCCAGGCTGGGATAGTCCGGTCCCAACATGGCTTAAGGTGGTCATGGTTGACTGTCTTAATCTCCGAGTTCTGAATTTGACAATGTATGTGGTGGGGTGTCAGGACCGTGGAGATGATGGCTGGTCCAGTCCATACAGGTTTCAGCTTGCTGGACTTTCCTTTCACATTCGATTTAACCAGGTAATAAACCGCCTGTCCCTCTTGAAGGAATGGACGTGGGCTTTGATGTCGTAGTCCCTCTTTGTCCTCTTGAGCTCAGTTCGGAGGGTGGTTCTCGCAGTCTCGTGGGCTATCTCTAACCCCTGCTGTAGAGAGTTGACATAATCTTCAGGAGACTGTGGGTTTGTACGTTTCCCTGGTATAACCAATTCCACCGGTGTGCTCAATTCCTTCCTAACATCAATTTGTTAAAGGCGTAGGTAGGATGACAAGGAGGTTTCGGGGCCTTCGTCTCTTCTGTAAAGGCTCCATCGATCAGGAAGAACAGGTTGCGGTGCACCCAGTAGAACTTTTCTTCCTGGCGGGCAACATCAAGTCCGACATTTCTGGGTCTGCTCCTAATTTCAACCATAATAGCAGGTGGGTCATGTGATGATCATCCGACTGCAGCTTCCTGACATCCTCCATGTCAATGTCGTCAAGGCCAACTTGTGTCGAGTTGTTCTTGTCTTACGACTTGTATTTTGTGTCCACCCTCATTGTAATATTCAAACCCATTGACAATTGTGTCAGGGGACCTGAGGGGGACAGCACAGCTCACTCCTGACGTCATCCGGGTAGAGTAGTTCGATCCTCTGATCTGTCGCACTTTGCGTCCACCTCGTTTATGATATTCGACCCAGTGACAATTGTGTCAGGGGACCCGAGGGGGATAGTGCAGTTCCTTCCTGACGTCATTCGGGCAGTGTCGTCCAATCTTCTGAGCTGTGTCCTACATTCGCCCTCGTTTATAATATCCAACCCAGTGACAATTGTGTCAGGGGACCCGAGGGGGACGACGTTGTCTACTTCTGATTCAAAGGTTCCCCATCTCCTGTGTTCGGGTGCAATATGCGCATCCGCCACAAGGCAATTCTGATAACGCCTTGTGAGGACGGTAGTGTTGGCAAGTGTCCGTCGTGGGAGGTCGAGATAAGGCATCAGCATCATGTGCAGTGAACCAGAGCGGTGAACTATCTCATGTTGTATTGACTGAGTTCTTCGATCCATCGGGCAGTTGGCCTCAATCCTCTTGAAGTTCATGAGCCAAGTAAGGCAGCGATGATCCGTTCATACAGTGAATTCGCTGCCTAAGAGGTAGTGACGGAAGTGATTGGTTAAAGCGCACAATTGCAAGTAGCTCCTTCCTGGTAGTGCAATCGCGCCGCTGAAGGGGTGTCAGGGTGAAGCTCCCATATGCAATCACCTTCTCTTCCTCTTCTTGGATCTGAATCAACTCGGCTCCGATGGCGCAATCTGAAGCATCAGTATCGAGGATGAAGTGGCCTGTCGTAGTGGGAATGGCCAAGACCGTGGGGAAGATAAGGCGTAGCTTGATCTCCTCAAAGGCTGCCTGCTGCTCATCACCCCAGATGAAAATTTTCTTTCTCAGAAGTCGAGCAGAGGGGTTCTGATATTCCGGCAAAATCCTTTACGAAGAAGCGGGGTGGTAATTAGCTAAGCCCAAAAACTTCTCCATTCCCTTAATGACGTAGGTGCTGGCCGATTCCGTACAGTGGCAATTGATTCCTCTGTCATAGACAACTGGTTTCTTCCTACCTTCCTACCAAGAAGTTTAGTTCTTTCCTGAAGAGCTCACATTTCCTGGGTTTGAGCTTCAGCCGGAAGGCACGAAGTCTGGTGAACACTTCCCTCAAGTATGTTGAAGTGGTCCTGGAAGGACTTCCCCAGTACACAGATGTCGTCCAAGTAGGCCAAGACAGAGTTCCAGTGTAAGGTCCTTCAAGACGAGGTCCATTACTTGCTGGTAGGTGCTATAGAATTGCAGAGTCCAATGGCAGCTTGTTGAATTCAAATAGGCCCCTCCTCGTCCTGAATGCAGTCTAGATGGTGGGGCTTCTTTACATTTCTGCACTTGGTGGTGGGTTCGAATCCCACTGTCTCTAGTGCCAGGCTTCCTTATTTCTTATATCAGCAGTGGTCGTCGGTATCGAAAGGGTCCTTGGGTTCTGGAGCATCAGTGAAGGTATCTTCCATTTTGGGCACCATGAGTGTAAATTAATAATTATTGGCTTCCTGAGGCTGCATAAACTTAATGATGTTCTTGGAATACAGAAGTCTTTCTTGGTCATCTATACTCCCCTGATAGGGCAGGACGAACTGTCTGCAGTCTGCCCAGAGACAATAATCCATGGGCTGCTCAAAAGAGCAGTAGTCCATTAGAATTTATTCACATGATGATATTCACTGGCACGATTATCCTAATCTTCTGAGAATAGACTATGGGAAACAGTGTCAGTACAAAGAAGCAAATTATAGTGTAACCTCAAGGAACTATTACGCCATGCAAGCAATCAATGCAAGCTAAAAGCACAAAACAAAATCGAGCGGGCTTAAAGCCAAGTAATAAAACTAGCACAAGCATGAAGCCAAAACAATATAATTAGGCCAAGCTCATACCAAAGCAAGCAAATGTAAAAAATATAATATATGAAGCATTTGTATATAATAGAGTAAAGATCACAGAGTAATCTAATGATAACAACAATCTACACATCTTCACAACAAAGCAATTGCTCCAGGTCGCAGTCATGGCCATGTCGTGCACCAACACTTTCACTGACCCATGGTGCGCGACCTGAGCATGAACATCACAATATGTATCATGTGATTCACTGAGAATTAGGTCCTCCAACTCGAACCTTGGTCGCAACAGATAATGCACCAACATCTCTCTGCGCTGGCCACCAAGCTCGAGTGACCATCAAACTCAGTGAATCCAAACTATCATCAGATGGTTGCTTCCGAGTGGTCATCTCCACAGCTGCAGCCATGGTCAGGACATGCTCCGACATGTCACTGCACCATGCTGCCCAATCACAGTGGCCACTCGAAAGCAAACCTAGGGAACTAACACTATCTATTGGCTGGTCTGTCACTCGAGGCCACAGCATGGTCAGGGCATGCTACAACATCTCGCTGCACCATGCTCTCTGACCTGAGTGACCTCCAACCAATAAAACCACAAGCAATGATCAATAATAACATGGGTTGTTTATTGTAGGATAGTCGCTCCCTAGGCCGCAGCCATGGTCGGATCATCTCCGACATCTCACCGCACCATGCTGCCCGGGCCCCGAACGACCATCAAACAACAAATCAAAATGAAGAAAATTAATGCACAAGTAATTTTTGTATGGTCTATTGAAAGATCGGGGCCACTCCTCAAGGCCGCAGCCATGGTCGGACAGCTTTCCAAAATCTCACCGCACCAGGCCTGGGCCCCAGTGA
>NW_027626814.1:0-5737 GCF_034508935.2 Berghia stephanieae
ATTGTAAGGGAAATTTTTTAAAATCAACAAAATTTTGCCCTTCACAAAAAAATTAAAATCAAAACTCTTGGTTAGTAGTCGGATTGTATTTAACTTCATATGGGGCCAACTTAATCCGAGTTCAATCCACATAATATTCCAATTTAAGACAATTTACAAAACGCTTTCAATTTTTATTAGATTTGTTGAATATTAATTCTTCTTGCTGTGAAACATTCTGATGCAGAGTGAGCTAAGCAAATTGGTACTCAATTTTTTTCAGAGATTAAAAAGAAAAGACAAACC
Organism: Berghia stephanieae; assembly: GCF_034508935.2. Lineage (NCBI taxonomy): Eukaryota > Metazoa > Mollusca > Gastropoda > Nudibranchia > Aeolidiidae > Berghia > Berghia stephanieae. The sequence goes on from NW_027626814.1 coordinate 286, forward strand.
TCTTTATTTATAATATGTTCCACCCTTAGAGAGTCAATGCTACTAGATTCTTGTCAACATTCATCACGTCAATAAATTTGGGTGAAATAAAAACCTTCCCTTCTATTCTATTGAGATAAGTTCGAGCCCAAATTTGCCAGTGGTCGGGAAATTGTGAACCACAGCAGTCAAAGTGATAACAAATCAAACTTGGATAAGTCCTCTGTCAAATAATCATTGATTCAACAAATTAGAACTGAAAGATAGCGTAATAATACTTCCACATTCTTTTTGGAAAGCCCTGTATTTTACAACCTAAGATTATAAGACCGGTTGTTTTTATTATGTTTTTGGTTGTTTGTTTACATATATTATAAGGAAATCATAGATAATTTAACATCATTAAGATAATTGAAAATGTAAATGCAAAATTGTTATCAAACCATAGTGCTGTACTGCGAAGTAAGCAAATAGTGTTAATTTTATTGGTCATGGAAAAAACGAGATACTGAAAAATATTGCAATCCAGGTTCTTTGTTAGTGCAAAGCCTAGTTTATTAAGCCATCATTCTAACCAAATAGAGAGGTCAGAGAAACCAGATTCAAATCAGATTCGTCATTTATGAGCTGAGTGCTCTATCAGTTGAATTGAGACCTCCATTATATATGGAACTTAACCACAAACATTTAGAATATAGCTCTGGTACAAATCTTACCTGATTTATAAGAAATTTGATGTATCACAGAAACAATGAGAATAAAGTTAATGGATTTGAAATTAAATGCTACAGGAAAATTCTCCGCATTCCCTGGACAGCAAAGAAAACTAACAAAAATGTGAAAGAGTCCCTGGGCATGGGGAGCCATATCTCATCAAGATGATACAGAAACTAAAACTTGTCTTTTTTGGACTATCACGAGACATGTCACCCTTGAAAAAAATTTCTAGAATGTATTATGGAGGGTAAAGAGGGAGAGGGAGGCCAAGAAGAGGATGGTCACAAGACATCAGCTAATGGATGAATAAGTCATTGACTGAATGTGGAAGGATGGTGCAGGACGGAAGCTTGTTTCAGTTGGCATTTGCGAGGCACGTCCAGGAGGGATAAGCCATGATGATGATGATGATTAGTAATAAATTGCAGCATATCCGCCAACATTAGAATATCGTGTAATATTCACTGCTATCCTTGCCACCATGTCTATTTTTAAATTCTGTAGTGAATAATTTTAAAAATTGAGCTTTTATATAGTGCAATATCACTAAACATGCTCAAAGTGCATTGCAAAGGGTCCCTGACCAACAGCAACACGTAACATTAGAACAAGACATGACGCCTGTTAGGCAACATTACAATTTTTTCTGACATAAACAACACTGTTAACTGCCAGGTATGCCTGAGTACGGTGAGAGAATGTGAGTAAAGAGCCTTTTCCAAGGACTCAACTATGGCAGAGCGAGGCTCGAACCCGGGACGTTTGGATCCGAAAGCATGTGTCATACCACAAGAACACATAGCTGTACAATGTATATCCTATGGGTATGCTATCAAGATCACTGGCTAGAACCATATATTTGATTTTAGTCTAGCATAAAGGTTGTTACCCAATGTTTTACATGTGACTAAAACCTCCGCCTTGCGTTGGTCTTCACTTTTAAACTTAAAATGTGTGATCTAAGCTTCTGTTTTCTATTAAAACTATTTAAACAGACTCCATAGCCTCCAGAAATCATGTGATCACTTGCCAGTCGCCCTTGCCTTTGTTGTGGACCCAGGGGGGAAGTTGTAGGATTCAGTAAAATAGCAGATGTCCAAGGACAACAATGTTCCTGCTTATTTGAATCTGGTAAGTGAAAATAACATGGAAAATTATTTGAAAACAATCTCAAAATAAGATATAGACTTGAACTAAGTTTCACTTTTAACTGAGACATCGATGACCTGGTGGTGTGTTTTATTGTCTTATAGTTAAGCAGTTGACATAGTAAGTAAGTAAGTAAGTAGTAGTAGCTTCACAGTCGAATGACGCTTGCTGAGAATTGTGTGATTCAGTCATGGTAGATAAATATAGCTGCTCTCTCTATCCATGTTGTTAATTGTTTCCATTGGTCCTGGGCCAAAGTTTTGAGGCTGTCAAGATCTTGTTGTGACTTTAGTACGGAGGGCACTGCAGTATTTCTTAGTTCTTTTGGGACTAATTTGGCCTCATCTGAATCCAGAAATTCTGATATGTAGAGAGGTCCTGGTTCAGGGTAGTTACTATTGATGTTGGTGGTCTCCCTACATATTTGTTGCCATGAAGAAATATTCTGTCATTGCAGTTTGGGCTGGGATGTTATCTTCTCGAACATAAGATGTGACAAATAGCCTCCATCACTGTTCTTTTATTATTGTACTCAGTGTTGGACCCTGGTTTTTTCATAGAGATCAGTATTTGTAATTGTCTCTAGCCAATAGATTCCGATTACGCGACGTAATTGTATGCGGTGGTATGAATCGAGTCTTTCTAGGTTCTTTTTTGTGAGCATTAATTACAAAACTCATTTTATCTCATTAAAATTCATCATTAAATATTCCTCCCATCCCATACCCCCCTTTTAATTTTTTATTTTCAGTAATCATCAGAGAAGAAGACAGAGGAAAGGTTTGGGCAGAAAACTAATGGAGATGACAGAGCTTTATGCTAAAGGGTATAAAGAAAGTTATACATTTTATTGATACAAAGAGTTGAATTGCGAGGAGGAAAAAATATGGTCATACCGGAATTCCTATTATCTCACTGCTTCCAGGCCATTGTGAAATGTGCTACAATTGTATACACCCAATCAACACCTGACATACTCAATTAGTTTACAGCCGTACTCTGAATGGTTTGAGCCAGTGTCAGGCACCATGATAGTATGCCAATAGGATATACATTGTGAAAACATTTTCTCGTCTCATCTTGCAAAACACCTCAACCTGGGACGTCGTGAAATGCCAGGTTTGAAAGTTGTTGCCAAGATGAGGGTCATTTAGTTGATCAATGTGAGAAGGACGAGTTTTCTGGCCACTATTTTAATTGCGTATTTTTCCAAAGTATAGTTCTTGTGTGAAGATACGGTTCTGGACTTATATCATGAAGATAATTATGTCCAATGGTTTGAGCCAGTGATCAGGCACCTTGATAGTATGCCCATAGGATATACATTGTGAAAACATTTTCTCGTTTTTCAGAGATGGACATAGAATTTAGAAGTCCTAGTTTAAAGCAGTATAATACCTACATGTGCAAAAGTAACAACACTTGTTTTGAGTCAATTCATTTCAGTTTTAAGAGACAAAACTAGATGCTCAAATATGAGAAATATCTTTAGTATTTATGAGCAAAATTTAATAACATACATGTATAATCCTAATGTAACGCTAACCCAAATAACAAAGTTGGTTGCACTGCTTCGGAAATAGAGAATAGCAGGTAGTTCTAACATTGAAATGCTGTCCAACCTCAGCTACTGCCCATTAAGCATGAATATCGCTAAATTGACGGGTCTCTCTTCGAGGCTCAGTTCAGCATGTTTTCGAGAGTAAAAGAATTGAAATCAAAGTAATTACAAAATGATTCACAAGATAATATTTTTTGTTTAACTTGTAAACATTAACAGATACATAGCGATGTTCAATCAGGGCACATTGATGAGAAAGGGTTCTGTTTTGATAAGTTAAGAACTTGCATTTTCACGATGTCCCTGCTAACAATTTTTTATAATTCCTTCTTTGTATCATTTCTGAAGTCAAATATCAAGTTGTCTTACAAAAATGCTCACCATCCCCGCTATGATGACAGTTGTGAAATAAAACTAAGCATGCATATGCTTTATTATTAATGTTCTTTTAGAGTATATAAATTCTCGACTGTTACACATAGTTAAACGATAGTATTTAGCGTATTAAAATGTTAAGTTAATTTTGCGCATGTGTATATATATCTGAAAATTGTTCTTAGATCTAACAAGTTTCTTGCCTATCCCATCTTTTATGCTAAATGTACAGTTCTCCATTTTCAGTGTGCGGCTGTTGGTCTTATAATATGATATATCCTTGGTGAAAAAAAAAAAAAAAAGATGTTTGCATTATCTGCTTGAATGCAAAGAACGTGTTTCCATTTTGAGATCTTTATACATTCTCATTTGTTATCCTCTACCAAAGTTCCATTAATTCAACATCAATTTTGCTTGAATCACACATTACATTTTAGTCACTTTTTTTTTTCTCTATTTTTTAAAAATTTTTTTTATTCAAGCCTTGGGGTTAAGACTGCCTATTTAAACACCACAGACAAAATTGGTTTTTATTCCCGTCTTGGATACACCAAGTGTAATCCAGTTATCAGTTTGGGAGCAAATGCACATCGAGTTCCAGAATTCATGGTAGGTACCTTTTTGGTTTTTTTTCTCTTAATAAATGATTAATGTGAGGGAACTTGGAAACTATATTGTAGGTTTTATAACAGAAAATTGGCACGAAATTAATAAAAAACGGTTCAGATCGACGCATACTTACTAGTGTGCACCTATGTTCAGATTGTTGTCCAAAACTAGTAACACCTTATAATGTGTATTGCCTTATCCTAAACCTATTGCAATGTCATATGTCACATTAACTTGGACAAATCCGAAATAGATAAAAGATTCAGTGAACAAGCAGATGTGAGCATAAGGTCATTTTCATAATCGTTTTGTTTCTCATAGATATTTTTTCAACCTTTTATAATGGTGAATAACTTACTTTTTTGTTCGAGCAAAATATCACATTTGGACATTGTTGGAATGGTAAGGAATCTTAACTCTTAAGAAAGGCGAAGAAATGTTGAAATTAGTCCATGACTGGATGGTGACATGTTTTAAAAACGGTCTTAGTTTTATAATCTTGGGTAAAGAGCTTTGCCCCAATACTTAACTCGACGTTGGTGAGTCAGTAAATTATAATAATGTGGAAATTTATATAAAAACTGAAATTTTGCATTATAACAGAACATTTTATAGATGAACAAGATAAATTTGATTATTTTTAACTGCTGATCGATATATTAATAGCATTGCTACTATTGGTTCCTCTATTTATCAGCTAAAACATTTTACTGTGAGCAATGACAAGGAGACTGGAGAACTATGCCATGAAATGGGAACGCTGGAAGTCACTGAGCAGTCAACTTCATCGTCATCAATTCCACTACCACAACAACAGTCAACTTCACAGCCAATATCTCATGTTCAATACCACCAGCCCTATCAATTCTCCAGCATCAACCCAACCACCACCTCCTCCTCCTCCTCCTCCTCCTCCTCCCTCCTCTCTCATCCGAAACTCCCGGGATCATCAAACAAAAAGGTTTTCCCCTTTTTTGCGTTTGAAACAGCAAAATTGATGGATGAAAAAGAGCTTTGATGACGCATCATTGGGAATAACTCCCAAAGTCAAATTGCTAAAGG
>NW_027626815.1:0-5728 GCF_034508935.2 Berghia stephanieae
AAAAAACATCTTAGCCCCCTACCCATTTTATGGTGGGGTTTTTGTCCCAAAATCAAGGTGTCTGCTTGACTGATTCAATACAAGGGGGATTGTTTGCCCCCTGGGATTTACGGGAAAGTTTGTGCTAAGGTAGTTAAAAACATTCTTTTATTATTATATTTTCCTTAAATTAATTTTTAAATTTTTACTGTTGTTACAAATTTCTTGATGTGCCGAAACGCGTTGATTACTTTTCCGGGTTTGTTTTGAAAAAAAGGACAAAATTTGATGTACAAGAAAAATACTTCAAATTAAAATTTTAACATCGCTTGCGAGGACTTATTTACTTCTTGATATGGGGGGCGAAGGGGATTTTTTAAGGCTTTCACTGTGACCCGGTGGCCCCGGGTTAAGCCCCACTTCGGGCCTTTCTTTTTTTTTGTCTTGGGCGTGCCAGAAGACAAAAGGGAAAAAAAAAAAGATTTTTTAAAAAATTCTTGTTGTTTTGGATTTTCTACCATTCATTCTTGTTGTTATCACAAAAAGTTTTTTTTGTTCAAAAATTGATATCAGAAAAAGTTTATACTTAATGGGAACGTATTTGGGGGGGAAAAGGAGTAGAGATGATTGTCAATATTAGAAGAAGAAAAATTAAAAAATTTGAAAACCCGACTTTTGGGTTTTTATTTTATTTAAACTTAAATTTGGTAAGTTACCGTATCCAAACAAGGCCTTTTAAATATTTTGTATAAATTTATTATAAAGGCCAAGCCCAAATTCATGATGGGAACCCGCCCTATTTGTTTCAAAATGTACAATTAGTGGCAAAAGGCCCAAAAATTACTATCAATAAACTTATGCTTTTCTACTAATGCATATTGAAAAATGTGTGAAAAAATTGACTTTTGGGTTAAAAAGAAAAAAACCATTTTCCCTTTATGAGTAATTTAAAAAAAAAAAATGGGGTTGTAAAAGTTCCACTCTTTACCGATTAAAAATTTGTTCCACAAAATGATAAAAGAAGCCAGTTTTAAAAATGAACAATTTTTGGCTGCATATCCCCGCTCTCATATACACAGTGCTGGAAAATGTTCTTTCTTTTTTATTTACAGTTGAAACATATCCCACCGTAAACAAGGTTGAAGTCCCGAATAATCCTGTATTAATAAAAACAGGTTTTGCCGTTGGGAAAAGGCTTGGGCAATATCTTAATGGGTTTTTTTTTTCTCTTATTTTTTTTTTTTGGGTAACCCAATGTTTTACTTTTCAAAATGTGTAGCATTTTTCGAAACTGTAAATTGTGCATTTTTGTGGAAAATACGGTGTTTTTTTAAACATTTCTAAACTTAATCTTAAAATCAACCAACAAAATCATGAAAAAAATATATGATTTTTATAGTATTGAAAATGAAATTTTTGACATTGATGTGTTTTTTTCTTTTGGGGAAGAAGATTTTTAGGAAATTTTGGGCCCCCCACCAATGGGGGGAAGTAAGGTTATGTTAATTTTTCCTTGCAATTTCCAGTTACACAACGCTGCTCTGTTGGGTACGCCCATTGATTCTATTCAGTACTAAAATAATTGAATGGGTTTGTTTTATTTTATCCAATTTACCGATGAAAAACAAATAAACTTTGTTTTTGAATATTTCAGAGAAGGATGTTGCGTGACATTTGATCCCACTCTAAAATTTGAATACAATTATGCATGATAAAAGGCAAATAAATTTGGTAGGAATTTAACGTTATTTAAGCCCAACTTTGATGGAGGGTGCATACCTGGAGTATCCAATTGTTATGGGCCCCGATGTATAAAAAGACAGTCCATAGCCGCGAAAAACGTCCAAAGCTGCGATGAATTGTTTTAAAATCTTAAAATAAAAGATTGGGAAGCCTTTTACTTCCTTCTTTAAAGTACAGCGATTTTAGGTGATTTTTTAAATTTACAAGGTCGTACACAAGATAGACACTTGGATCCTTTGGGGGTTTTTCAAAATGGTGATTTGTTGTCAACAAGTGGGGGGTCTTCAAAATCCCTTCAAAGACCGGTGTCGCCCCATATGTGCCCCTCTTTAATTTTCGGGGCGTAGAAGTGATTTTACAGAAGGGATGAGGTGGCTGGAGGAAAAAAAAACCAAATAAAAACTATTGAAAGAGCTGGAATCATGTATGCAGAGCTTTTAAAAAAATCAAAGGGGAAAAAGGTTTTTTTGGGCTATATTCCGAACCCTGACGGATGAAAAATGGTACAGGGGAAATGGAGGGCAAAAAAAAAAAGGGGGAAAACCCCCGATGTTGGCCCAATTTGGTCGTATTTGGGTTTTTTATTTTATTGTTTATTTTTTGTCATTTTTTGTTTAAAAATGTTCAGTTACTTCAGGGCCTTTTTTATACATTTTAAAAATATCTTTCCCCTTTCTGTTTTACTTTAAAACCCCCCAGGCTTTTTTCCCCCATTTTGTTGTCCCCCCGGGGCCTGATTATTAGGCGGGTTTTCAAGGTTTTTGAGTTTCAAAACTATTCTCATAGAGCATTTTATTATTTCCTTACCCCCCCATGGGCGAAAGGAAAAAAACCATTAAGTTAAAGCCCTTTTCCGCACATTTATTGCATGGGATCCAAACAGTGCGCGAGATTGACAAAGCAATGATTATTTGTTCTATCCAGGGGGGGTCCATTCCATCCCGATTGTAAATTTTATTAGAGGTGTTTCTCTCCTTCCCGTTCCCACCCAATATTTCTACAGGCAACATTTCCGATTTGACCCTTTCTGTGAAACATCCACACAAAGATTTGGTTACCCCAAAGGTTCCCGAATTTTTCTTTTCCCCGCCCTGCACTGTCTCAAAACAAGGAAAAAAATCCCTTTGTTTTCTCCCGCCCCCAAAATAAAGGGGTGGTGGGGTTTTTTTGGGCAGGTTTCTTCTTTCCTTCTCCTCCTTTTCTTTCCCTTCTTCTTCATCTTTTTTTCTTTTTTCTTTTTTCCTTTTCCCTTTTTCTTCTTCTTTTTCTTCTTCTTCCTTTTTTTCTTTTTCTTTTTTCTTCTTTTCTCCTTTTTCTTTTTCTTCTTTTTTTTTTTTTTTTTAATTTTTTATTATTTTTTTTATTATAAATTTTTTTATTATTATTTTTTTTTATTAATTATTATTATTTTTTTTTTATTTATTATTAATATTTTTTTTTTTATTTTTATTTTTTAATTTTTTTTATTTTGTTATTTTTTTTTTTATCATTTTAAAAATTGGGAAAGTTAAAATGTGTGATAATTAGTGAGGATGAGAAACTAAAAGACACAACATCCTAACAGACCAACGCTTTGGTTTTTTAAAGGTCTAACTTAAAAAATTTTTTGAACAATGCAAATGATATTAAAACTCAAAAAATCACTAAACTAATGGTTAGAAACTTGTTGATGGGAAATCTTGTGATATAACTTCGGTGTCAAAAATTTTAACACTTCCAGTTTCGCATTATTTGTTTAATCTACTTTATGGCAATGTGAATGTACGAAACTTTACAATTTTTGCTTTTTTTGCATTCACTGATAAAAAAAGCTTGAATCTATCCCCTCTTGAAAACGTAACATAAAAAAAAAGGAATTGGTGAATAAATTTTTCCCAATTTAAATGTAAATCCGTTTTACGAGTCTTGTCATCTTAGACTAGGAATCCAAATTTTCGTTCTTATTGGCCAATAGTAGAAACTAAAAGCTTTTTGTTTGAAAATTGTTGTGAAGTTTCAAGAGTTGCTAATTTTTTTTGTTAAAGGGCAACAAAGTTTTGCAATCTTCAAGAGCGGCAAACAATCAAACTGCATTAAAAAAACAACAAAAAATTTCATTCATCAAGAATAGAAAACGTCTATAATTTAAACCCAAAAAGGTTTGATAGATCATTTTTATGAAAACAAAGTTTTTATACACCAAATAAAAACCAAAATTTTTTTGTTTTTTAAATAAATCAAATTATAAATGGTCATACACATGGGTTGGTTTTTCCCATTATATATAAAACCCTTTATTTTGTAAGTTGAAAACCAAACAACACATTTTAACTAATTTTAAAACCCGAAAAATTATCATATCAAATTGCGCTTTTAACAAAAATTTTTATGCAATCTGCAAAAAATTTACAATGCGTAACACTATCTGGAAGATCATTTATATATAGTTTAAAAGCAATGGCCCCCAACCCACCCCCCAAGGGGAAAACCCAAAAAAATTCTTAAGTCCGACTTTTTCCTCCCCACAAAATCACTCTCTAAATTTATTTTTTAAAAAAATCTTTATCCAATCAAAACAAACCTGAAATTTCCCGGGGTTTTTTTTATTTTTTAAAACAATTTTTCCCGAGTGAAAGAATAAAAAAGTCTTGCGGAAATAAAGGAAAACGACATCACACTTTTCCCTTAAAAAGAGCCCTTTTCAAGTGTCACTACTTGCGGCTAAGTGTGATACACTTTCTTCTTTCTAAAAAACCAGCAACTCTCACTCAACTAAGTGAAGTTCAAAAATTTGTAGTGCGATCCTTCAAAATCGATTCCAAAACCCTTGCAGAGAAGCCGCGGACTATTGCAACACCCATTTGTTGCCCTTTTTTATAAAAAGCCGCCATTGCTTGTTTCAGTCTTCTTGATTATTTCGGATTAAAGTGTTTTTAAAAAATATTCATAGGGTGTATTGTTTAAATGCACATATCACTTTAAACCTTGATAAAAGAGTCGTTCTATATCTTAGTTGCACCCAATTCATCAATTTTACAAGTTTATCATTTGTATTAACAAAACAATCAGGGAAATTCCTTTGATTATAAATTTATAAGTTGGACGGGGATGATGTGATGGTTATAAGGATGATGATGATGATGATGAAGGGTGATGATGGTATGTGTCTTTTGGATGCTGATGATGATCATGATTGTATGTGATCTGATGAGTGCGTAGCAATGATGCAATTTTTTTCCCTCGCTACGCGTTGAAGGATGACAATAAATATTTTATAAAAAACCTTTATTAAAAAACATAAAGTAAAATTAAAAATTGTTGGTTTTAAACGTTAACTGCCCTATTTGGGGGGAAAAAAAAAAGCGTTTTAAAAACGGCCCAAAAAATTTTCCTTCAAATATCAATCGATTTAAAAGATGTATTTGGCAAAGCTGTCAAACCCGGGACCCCGAGAGTTTTTGGACACATTTTTTAAAAACCCCGGGATTTCCGGTACAGCATATCAATTGATTCCCTTTTTTTTCCCTATGCCCAAAACGACTTCAGTTTTCTACAATTGAAATTCCCTTTGGGAAGTTTTGTTCTTTTTTTGCTTTTGTAACCTTTTTTTTTTTCATTTTTTTGTCGTCAATTGATTTATTTTTAATAGCCCATGGTTGAAATTTTGTTTCCCTTGGGATATTATTCTTGATTTATTTTTGTTAAAATTTTCCCCCACCAAAAAGCCCATTTTACTACATTTAGATATATATTATATATATTTTTATATTTTTTATTTTATATATTAAAAATTATATTTCCCCAACAATCAAAATTTATCATCATATCTCATCCATCATCATCCTTTTTCATCATCATCATCACCAAAAAACTCATCACCACCCCAAATTTTTTTCAATTTAAAATTTTTGACACAATTCCCATACGTATAAAAAACTCTGAATATATATATATTCAGTTTTTTTTACTATTTCAGGGTAAATGGAGCGACTACTCCAAACCTTCCCTGTAGGGAAGGTTTTTGAAA
>NW_027626816.1:0-5727 GCF_034508935.2 Berghia stephanieae
AATAGGAAATGTAAAATTTCCCCATTTTTTTTTTGCACTGTTCATTAATCCCTTTTCAATGGATTCCTAACAAAACATTTTGCCAAAGCAAGGAAAAGGCATAAGTGTTACATTTTGTTAACACTTCCTTTCCTAACTATTTTTTAAAGGCCAATTTTAATTCTGATTATTTGGAATGCAGATAAAAGGGGAATTTTTTTTATGAATCAATCCCTATAATATTAAGGCACAACCCGAATTTGTATATCCAATAATAAATTATGATTTTCCAAACCCCAACCAACCTTTGGGACATGTGACCAGACATACCAAACTGACAAACAATAAATTACATATATAAAAGGGAAGAATAATAGAAAAATTGGACGGTATCAGTCAAATCTGCGACTTTGGGGTAGTCCGAATTTAAAGCGCTGCTTGGGTTTTTTAGTTTCCGATTTCACCAAAAACTACAACACTTTCCCCCATAGAGATTCAAAGAATTTGATAGAAATTTGTTTGAAAATAACACCTCATTAAAAAAGGTCGTTTTTGAGTAAAAATCAAGGACAAAATATTATATTAATAAGATAATGATCAAACTACACCCGACTTACTAAAAGAATTTGACAGTTGACACCAACCTTTTGATATTTTTTTTTCTTCTTCTCATAATTCTAAAAAAATTCTTGATTTATTTCACCTGTAAGGCACCATGGAAGAGCTTGGAAAACTCTTCAAAATATAAAATTTTTCGAAACCCATATCAAGTGCCTAAAAAATGCAGCAAAAAGATGTTAAGAAAAAGACTTATTGTTTATAAAATTTTTTGACATATATCTATTAATCTTTATTCTTTAGTTTTTTTAATCAAATGATGGGGAAATTTTTAATTCAAATACTTTTTTCTAAAATTATCTAAGAATTTAACTTCAGTTTTGACATCGGGAAATCCACGTTGAAAGAATCAATTTGATGATGGGAAATTTAGAACTAAGTTTAAGTTTACCCTTTTCAAAAAAAAAACATTTCATAACAAAAACGTCTAAAAATTTATAGCTTTTTAAGTTCTTATATGTTTAATTTGTAGGCAATGTAGTATTTTTTAAAATCATGTTCATGGTCAGATTTTACTTGTTACAAAACCATCTTCTATAATTTTTTACTACCCCATTTCAATTTGGGCAAATCACTTTTTAACACCCTTTTTTTAAAGGGCAAGAAAAAAGGGAAACGTTATAATGGGGGGTTATTCACATGTTCTTTTTCATGCATTTTACATTTTTTGCAAACTTTTAGCATTTCAGACAATTAATAAAACAAACAGATAAAAAAAAATTTACAAAATTTTGAGTTCAGCTGTCTGACTAACCCCCAAAGATAAAAGACAGAGTACCGTAAAACCCCGGGGATAAGAATTACCCAAGAGAAATCACCCATATGTTACTCGAGATTTTCAAAAATTTTAAAAAATAAAAACAATTAAATGCACTAAAAGATAGAAAAACCCTTAAATCAATTCGTTTGTTTATTAAAAATAAAATGTTAATAATTTTGTGAACATTACAATAAAAATTTAAAAAAAAAAAAAGTCCCGTATTCAAATTCCCTCAACTGACGTTTTTCGCTGCTCCCCTTCTGTTTTTTTGACTTGGCAGAACTAAATCAACATGAAAACATCATAAAAAAAAACCAGTAAAAAAAAACAAAAAATTTTTTAAAATTAAAAAAAAGTTCCTGCATTTTTTCATCAGTTTGTATTTAAAATCAGCAGCAGCAAATCAAAAAGCAATTTTTCCCAACTAAAAAAAAATTTTATGTCTCGGGAACGCGTAAACCCCTTTTCAATCAGCAATAAGGCTTTTCATTTTAGTGTCATTTTTATAATCAAATCAAGATCAAAAAAAAAAGCCTCGTGGAGGGAACAACAGAATGGGGAGATTAACACAGCAATTTACCACCAAAAATTTAAAGGGGCCCGGCCACCAACCACTGAAACGAAAAATTTCCCAATAAATAAACAATTGTACCTTGTTTGGGATGTGTCGTTTGATACGATTCGCTTTTTCCCTTTCCCTCTAAGCAAAATGACCCTCATAATTAATAAAAATAACTAGGTTTTATTTTTATTTTAATATATATATAATAATAATAATATTATTTATATATATAGGAATAAAAGGGGGGGGGAGGAGGAGTGGGGTGGGGGGGGGGGAAAGAGGTTGGGGGGGGGGAAAAGAGGAAAGAAAATGGGGAGAAAAATCGGGGAAAAAAGAGAAGGAGGAGGGGGAGGAGGGGGAGGAGAAAGGAGGAGAGAGGGGGGAGGAGGAGGAGGAAAAAAAGAAAAGAAGAAGAAAAGAGAAGAAGAAAAAGAAAAGAAGAAGAAGAAGAAGAAAAAGAAGAAAAAAGAAAAAAAGAAGAAGAAGAAGAAGAAAAGAAAAAAAAAGGGAAAGAAAAAAGGGAGGGGAGGAGGAGGGGGAAGAAGAGGAGGGGGAAATTAAAAAAGGAAGAGAAAAGGATCTAAAAGAAACAATAAAGAGAGTTAATTAAAAGGGTGCGGAGGGGGGCGGATGGGGGTGGGGGAAACAAACGAAATCAAAAATAAAAAAAAAAAAACCCAATGTGACAAAATCGACGTTCATTTAAGATTTTCCCTTTGGGCTAAAGACTTGGAAAAATTCCTTCGGGGGGAGAAAAAAAAAAAAATAAACAAAAAGAAAAAAAAAAAATCAAGTAAACATTTCAAATCAACAGCCAAATTATTTATGATTGCAAAAAGCCCCCTCCCCTAATAAACTTGCAATTTTATCTTTCCAACTGTCCCTAAAAAGAAGGCACGCGGGGCCCTCGTGCGCAAAAAAAAAAAAAAAAATAAATAAAAAAATAAAATATTTTATATATATATATATATTATAAAAATATAAAATAAATAATATATAAAAAAAAAAACAAAATTTTAATCATTATATATACAAAAATAAATTTTTAAATTTTTTTTTTTCCCCACAATACGGTTCAATAGGTTGTTTTAACCCACTCTTAACCATTTATTACCACCTCGGGAAATGCTTTAGGGTTCCTTTTCTTTTTCTGTTTTTTTACTGAATTTTAAAAGTTCAAGGTGATGTCAGACACTTAAATTCCATGGAGGGGAGGCGTTGGACTATAACTATATCCTGGTCCCCTTTAAATTTTTTTTTCTTTTACAAAGAGCAAATAAAACAACAACACCAATATAATAAATAATAAAAATAATAATAATAAAAAATAATAATAATTTTAATAAAAATAATAAAATTTAAAATAAAAATAATAAAATAAAAATAATAAAAAAAATTGTCCCAAACAGTTAGCTCTAGGGCACAAAAACATGGGATCACTAATATATTTTTTTTAAAAACACCTTTTCATATTTCAACAATATTTAAAAGTAAATACGGAATTTAAATTTTAAAAAATATAAATTTGGTTACTAGTTCACAAGGAACACTACAAAAAATTAATTAAATCTGTGGGATATTTGAAAATTGAGTTTCCCTTCTTTTTCAAATTTAATTAAAAAATTTTTTAAAAAATAAAAATCTCAATTTGGTGTTCTTTCTACAAAACTCTAAATATAAAAAAATAGGCTTTTTTGAAAAATTCATTTAAAAAACTATTTCAAATCAGAAAGCTGAGCGCATAATAAACCAGAAATTCCACATTGTTGGGGATCTGGACGGGAAAAGAAAGGAAAAAAGAAGAAGCACAAGCGATTCCGGTTAACAAATCTTTTTTTGGGTTGGGCTAAAAAACCAGGTCGGGTTTGTATTTCAGGGGCCCTCCTCTTGGGCGCGGGCCCTGTCGTGGGGCCTTTGAAATCGTTTAGGGGGGGTGCCAGAGACCATTCATCCGCCCATTCCCACCCGAATATTAATGAAGAAAAATTTCTGTATTTTGGTTCTTGTTTTGGGGGATTTTAAAGCATTCGAATTGTTTGGGGGTTTTCCCCAAAGGTTTTCGTTATTGGTTGGGCAAAAGTAGTGCTGGGATTTTTTTTTTTGTTTGGGGTCGTGGCGTGAAAAAGGAGTCTGCCTTTTTGATGATTGATTTTATAATTTTGAATAAATGAAGACATTTTCTTTTTTTCTTTTTTGGGGTAATGGGGTTTTTTTCTTCTAACATTTTTGCAGCTCCGGGGGTTCGCTCTTATACCCCCAGTTATAAATTTGGGGGCGCCTGTCTCTGCTCTCTTAATTTTTTGAATACCTCTTTTCGGCAGGGCCCCAACAACTCCCCGTATTCCAATTGTGATCTCACAAGGCAGGTAGCTTTTTGTTTGCATCGTACGTGGGTAAGTTTTCGGGGAGAAAGACGGGGTGGAGTTTCCCTTTTGGGGTTATTTTGTTATGTTTTCCCCCCCTTTTCAACCCTTTTGAAAAGGGTGACCAAGTAGGGGTTACGCGATTTTTTTCGGGAGGGTGTCGTTTAACTGTAGGTCTCTTTGTACTTTTAAGCTTGCGGGGATTAGCATTTGTTTGCTTTTAAATTTCATTCCCCAATCTTTACCCACGTTCGAGAATTTCAAGTCCTCTTGTGCAATTTTTGATCGTTTGCGATTTCATTGGTGGGGTTATTAACATCATGGGCGAATAACCAAATTCTGAGATTTTACCGTAAGGTAGGTCTTTGATGAAACAAAAAAAATTATGGGTTAAAAATTTCGCGTTAAAGTCCTCGGGTCTCACTCGGTCTGGGAAGGGAGAATAAAGGGCCCATTGATAATGCGCTAGGGGGGGGGGGTTTTTTTTTTTTATTTTTTTCTTATCAGTGGGACTTGAATAATAGTAAAGAACTCATTAACACAGGGGCGAGTTCTCAAAATGGGGGGTTTTACACCTTTCCATGGCTCAGGGCATTGGTCCATTGGGAAAAATTTTTGTGCTAAAATGCCAAAAAAAAGTGAAAAGTGTTACAAATTTTAAATTTTTCCCAAAATCACAATTGGAATTTGCTCGGTACCGGGGTTTTTTTACACTTCATAAACAAAGCACGGTTTACATTTATTAAAAATTCAATAGCTCAACAGTATAACGTCACTTCCTTCCCAATGCGCATGGTAACTAGTAAAAATGGCTCTAAAAATGGAACAATCGGGCGCCTATAAATATTTCTCCGGCGAGCTTAAACGGAATCCAGAGAAAAAAAAACCCCCTCAATTTTATCATTTTTGACTTACCATTCGACACAAGCATATAAAAGGGGGAAAAAAATTCTACCGTATGAAGAAAAAAAAGTAATGATTTTCTTGTTTAAAACCCGATGGGCCCCCGTTGCCGGCCGGGGGGACATCAGACTACGAAACGAGGTTGGGCTAAAATTAATAAGATCGTCCCATTGAGGCGAGTTCTATCTAAAAGTTTTTGTAACTTAGTTTTTCTATTCGTAAATAAAGAAGTTGCGTCACTCGGGGGTTTGTTTTTGTTTTTTTTCATCGCGTTTTAAAGTAATTCTCCTCAAATGTATTTATCCAACTATAAACTTTCATGGGTTTCACAGTTTTTTGGGGTTGGTCCTTTATACTTCCGGGGGCAAATTGTGCTTTGACCAATGCATACGATCTTAAATTGAGTTTGTCCTCGTAATATTGTTCACTGATCGGGCACAACTGAAGGGGCAAAATCCCGGGGGGGGGGCGCAAAGGAAGGTCCTTGAAAACCATAAAAATCCCCCCCCCCCCCCCCCCCCCCCCCCCCCCCCCAAAAAAAA
>NW_027626817.1:0-5728 GCF_034508935.2 Berghia stephanieae
TTATTTTTAAAAAAAAAAATGGGTTGTTAAATAAATAAAAAATTAAAATATTATAAAATTATATTATATAAAATAATATTATATAAAAAAACTTTGTCGCCATAGTTTCTAAACTTTGTGTTTAACATTTTTAGCTCCCGCGAAACAATTTTCCCTTTTTTTTTTGGATGAATAAAGTATATTTTATTTTTTATTATTATTATTTTTTAAATTTTTAATTAATTTTTAATTTTTAATATTTTTTAATTATAATTATTATTATTAATATTATTTATTATTATTTTTTTATTTTTTTAAAATTTTATTATTATTAAATTCAATATTATTTTTATTAAATTCTTTGAGGAAACCAGGGTCCTATTTGTTTTTGGGTGTGATTTTGTGAATTCCGTCCCATTTTATGTCTGATTTTTTTTGTTTTTTCCAAATTATTTGCTTATGTTTGTGTATTGTGTAGCTGCAATCGCATGTTATTGAATATTTTTTTCTGGTGATGGAAAAGGCGTTGCATTCTCCGGTATAACCCTCGCGGTGGCTCTGTTCTCAAGACGCCATTTTTTCCAAATGCCCATTTTGGGGATGTGTCAACTTCTTTGATTTTATTTAAAGTACATTTGGGGCCCTCCGGAAAAGGGGAAATTTTGTTTTAAAGATCATTGATAAAAAAAAGAAAAGAGTAGGACCAAGCTAAATTTGGGGAACCCCAAAACTCTACGGGGACAGTTTGGATGTTTCACATCTATGACCCTGATTGGGTACCTTTTCAAAAATTTGTCACCTCGTCTTTTTTTAAAAATGTATCCCAACGTTAAGCTTGTGGCCAATATTTGTGTCAATTTAGTAAAAGGCTTTGGGATACCCCTTTAAAAACCCCCCCTTTTTTAAAGGGGTTTTGAGACATCATAAATAAAGCTTATTAACTGTGCTCACGTGAGCGCCTAACATAAAACCACGTTGACGTTCAAAAATACCAGCCTATAGTGCATTTTGTTTTCTGGCTGACAAAAAGTGCTTTTGAAAATCGAGACATTGGGCGGGAATTTAAAGAACGTTCTCTGTCCTTTTTTTTTATAACAGGAGCACTTAGCTTTTCCCCATCCTCTGACTTCACCAGTGTTTATTGTTCTCTAAAAAAAAAAAGTCCCCGGCCCTTTTATGACCAAGTTTGAAGAAATTTGCATTCTTAAATTATGTTTTTTACACGCTTTTCCATTTAGTAACGCGTCGTCGCTATTCGGTTTTTTGCAATTTTTTTCAGGGTCAAAGGTTCTTTTTAGAAACACAGACGAAATTGTCCATTTAAGGCTGTCGCTAGGTCAATAAATGCTGTGGTGAGGGGCGTTTTTGTTTCATTTTTACCGGGCCCAAGGCATTAACAACAAAGATGAATGAGTAAAAGGCCAGAAGACAATAGAGAATAAAATTTTGCGTCGGTGAGAGGGTTGAACCCGAACTATTGGTACGAAAACTCCCCCGGGCGGAGAGCGGACTCTCCCGTATGAGCTATCCACATACCAAAAAAAATCGTATCAAACTCAATCTTACAGAGCTCTCTCCTCCCCAAACTACTGGACACGCGGGTCCAACACCACAACCCCCGCAAAGTCAGTTGGCCAGCAAATTAAGCTTAAAAGCCAATATTCCAACAAAAAACATATAACATGAAAAAATTGAACATTGAATGCCCCGTAATGGGTGAAATTTAATTCAGAAAAGTGAGTGGACGGGCATTTGTTTCAAACAACAAGGAGTGAAAAAAGTGCCAAAAGGGCAATAGAGAAAAATTTTTTTTCGCGGGATGAGGGGGTTAAAACCCGCGACCTTAGGTACGACAACTCCACCGGGCCGGGTGAGAGCTGACTCTACCGTAAACATCCACGATCCCCCCCAAAAAATCGTGCAATTGCTTTGAAGAAAAAAAAAATGACGAGTTTAATAAATACAAAGGAATGTAAAATACTTTATTCAACCCCTCCAAGAAGATTATTAATTTTTGTAAACAAAAGGTAGGGATTTGTACTTCATTCACCAAATGTGTATCTTTCTCATTCTGCTTTATAACAATTTTACCCAAAACTAATAGTTTGTATTTGACATGCGCCCAAAAAGCTTTTTTTAAATCCCAATCACTTTTTTTTACACTAATTTCAACACCAGTAAATGTCGAATCTATCCCCAATCGTTGAATAAAATATTTATTGAATTCATTCAAAGTAAATCTTTTTCCCAAAAAATCATTTACGAAGGAAGGAAAAGGGGAATTTTTTCAAGTTTCGATTTTTTCAATCCGTTTTTTTATCGCGGAATAACTCATCGCAAGCTTTTTTAACCCAAAACCCCTGAAATAACATAATATAGCAGTACTCCTCGCCTTTGTTATCGTTTTTGCCACCGCGTTTGTGAGTTGTTTCACTAAATTTATAACCAACTAAAAAAATTCAGGTTTACACAGAGTTTGTGTTTTTGGCCCTTTAAACTTCCGAGGGCAATGTTTGAACTCCTGCCAAGCGCTTCATTATTGTTTATAAAGTCACGAACACGTTAAAACAGGCTTGACTTATTTGTGCATTGCGCTTGGGTTAAAAAAATCACATCGGGCCCCGATATAGCGTCCCAATATATAAAACAATTGTAACATTAAACGTTTTTTTGGTTTTACAAATAATGAGAACTACTCCACAAATGGGGCAAAAAATAACAAAGAGCTGATAATGTGTTTTTCTTTTCACTATTATTTACCCTTTCCCCGGGTGGAAAGCGACTTATAATATGGGGGACAAAGCAAGCATCGTAAGGTGCTTACTTTTTTCGGACAAAGACACGGTGTAAAAAACCAGGGACACTCCCAAATTTTACCCTTCGCCCCAAAACGGTATTAAGTGGGTTGGTTTAAGATTTAAAATTGAATTTTAAAAAGTCAGAAATATCGATTTTGTTTAGTTTTTTATGATTTATTGAGGAAAAGGACAACCATATTTTAGAGTGCAATGCCAACAATTTAATTTTTGCCCAGTTTTTAACATTTAATTCGGTTTTTAAACACTGGTCGTTCCGACATAAACCCTTTTGAACACGGGTCACAAATGCCTTTCACAAAGACATATCCCGACAAATGCTGTGCAAGACACCATAAAGGCGCACAAGACATTCACCCACTTTTTTACACGTTGATAATTTTTAATTTTTTTCACTGAGGGGGGGGGGGGGGGGGGGCTTTGAATGTAAAATATGAAATATCGCTGAATCAAACACCGCTTTAACACCAAAAGACCCCGTAATTTTGTACATCCCTCTTTCAAAAAAAAACCGCATTTTTCAAATACAAGAGGGGTATAATTAAATTATTTAAATCAAAAATTTGACCTCCAATAAAGCTCCGCTTGGTCCCAAATTGTTTATAATTGCTTTTCGCCCTGCTATACAAAAATTCCGTGTTTTTGGCTCCTGAGAAATATTTGTAAATTTTCCTCTTTGTGAAAAAATTTTCATTTTTACTTTTTTCTTTTTCAGTTTTTATAAATTTTAAAAATCCCCAAAAGTAAGTAACAATTATTATTCTTTTGTGTTTAAGTTTCAATTTGCTGTGTCATTTTGAGCCCAGGGGACAATGTTAGTGAGTATTTCACATGAATCTCGGAAAGTAAATCTTTGGGCTACCCGGGTTGCAAAGTTCATGATCGAATAAAACCGAATTCAAGTTTATAATATTTTTTTAATGAATCATCCAAATTTTTCATTCATCCCAGAGCCTTTGTTTTTAATCCGAATGAAGAAAAATTTCAAAAGTATTGAAACGAAACCGTGCAAAAAAAACAAACCAAAAACCATCTGCGTGTGTCACTAACAAACTAATGCTCGAGCAAAATTTTTATCAAAACCCTAACGAATCCGAGTCAACGCGGCCACAAGTTTTAAACGGGCAAAGTTTTCCAACATAACATCCTCACGGGTCAATAAGGAATTTAATCATCATCCTCTGTTTTTCAATTTTTTATTTTTTTGGTTCTCAGTTCCACTTTCTTTTTTTTTTTGTTTTTGTTGTTGTTGTTGTGTGTGTAGAAAGATCGATGAGAAGCAAAACTTTGGAAATTATAATAACATAATAAAATGATAAATGTGTGTTTTGGGAAAATCCATTATTCTTCAACTGATTTAAGGTACCAAAACAAAACATGTGCAACTGTAAACCCTATAGTATGTTGAAGGAAATTTAAATAAAACGAATAACCCACCCCGATGTAAAACCCAAAACAAAGGAACCCAGCCACTTCTTTCTTTCATTATAAAGTTTCTGGTTACTGCAAATTAAATAACACTGGCTGGCCATAGAATACCAAAAATTTTGGCACAAAAAATAAATAAATTAAAACCTTGCTATAATTCTTGAGATACCCCCCCGTTGGAACTATCATTGAATTAGCAAAACATTTTATTCTTTATGACGGGTATGTATAAATTCTTTGTTGGACATTTGGGACGTTTTGATTTTATTTCACGTTTGGACGCTTTTTTAATATATTTCCTGTAAGGGCGGGTTTTTACATAAAAGTGAGTACATTTGGGAGCCGGGGTTTAGTCCCTTTTTTGCCAAAAGAATAAAAACACAGACAAAACACACGGCTTTTCACATGTAAGCATTGGGCTTTTTCTCATGAAATCGTGGAAATACGATATTCTTCAATTATAGAAACCATCAAACTGAAGATAATTTTTTTTAAGGTACCTTTTAGTAATTTTTTCTATTTGATGGGGACAACAGAATTGGTAACAAAAAATTTCCTAATTTGGTTGAGTCATTCCTTTGTGCTATTTGTTTCTGCCTGGCCACAGTCCCAAAATTTTGTGACAGACAAATTAATGTTCGGTAATTTTTCACCACCTACTCGAAGCGCTGTAAAATGAGGGTTTGGGCAACAAACTTCTTGTTAAACAAATTTGTAAGACCATGTGCCACAGTTCCCCAAATTCTTTTTTTCAAGGAAAAAATTGACAAAATATCTTTTTCAAATATTTTCTTACTGCGGGAGATAAAACAGTCAACGTTTTTATCGTGTAAACAAACGATGTTCTTGATTTTGGTGTGGCCTACCGTAGTCTTTTTTTTACCTTAAAAACTACATTTGGACTTGTCTTTTTTCGAAGATTAGTGCACCGCCGAGAGCGTTGTCGCTATTAGTGCTCAAGGAAATAAAGAGCCAAAGGGTCAACAATTGATTAACTCACATTTTTTTTTTTGCCAGGGATAAGTTTTACAAGGCTCTCGTAAAATCTGTAAACTAAAATTAAGCCTGGGAAGTCTCTAAATTTTTTAGTTAAGATCGAATCAAAATTATCCCATTTTCACAACTTTTGAAACACTAGTAAAATGTATAAAAAGTGAAATTGTTACTAAAGTAAGGAATGTCATTGGGGGGGGTGTTTGATTTTCCCCCAACTCACCTGCCTATTACGGGGCAATCTCTCAATCTCGTGACGTCATACACCCTACTCAAAAAACTCTTTGAGCAACCAAATTGCAATCCATCTTGGGTTTTTCTCTTTCGCATCCCTTTTGGGCTCTTTGGGATGTTTTTTTAGCGGGGATTTTTTCAAAAATTTACAATGTTCGAATCTTACTGGGATTTGCAAACTTTCTACAAATTTTCATTTTTTGTGACCTACTCTTGTTAGACATTTCCTCCGGGTGTTAAATTGTTTTAAAATTTAGAGGTTTGGGGATTTTGGGGGT
>NW_027626818.1:0-5724 GCF_034508935.2 Berghia stephanieae
ATGGGGGCCCCTTTCTGCCCCAACCCTCATTGATAAAAAACACTGTAGAGGGGGATTAAAGCAAAAATTGATCCAAGAACCCAACACTGCCAGGTTTCTTGGTTCATTGAGCCCACCGACTCGTCAGAACGTAGACTACAACAAATTCCTTTTTAAGACCCCTTTAGATAAAATTGTAAAAGGTTGAGGGAAACACTTTACATTAGAGGAAAATTGTTCAAAATTTGTTTTTTTTTTTTAAAAAAAGTACACAAATAACGTGACCAGGGGTGAATGAATAAAGCCCCTACGCCCCCCCCAAATTTAAAAATTTTTTACTATTGTTGACCTTTATTGAAAACTTTTTTGACCCCTGGAAAAAGCGTTTACCAGATTTCTTGTTGATGCATTAAGCCCACCGACTTAGAAAAAACGCAATTTTACAACTAATTCTGTTAAGGGAACTAGGAGAATTAAATTGAGGAATTTTTACCTTCTTTAACATTAATTCTCTCTGCCCCCGGGGCACAGAAGGCCTGAAGTTTTTCCCTCATTTGCTCTGGCCCCCTTTGATTTAGTTTTTGCTCGCTGGGGAATATTGGAAAAGGGTGAATATTACTTTACTATAAGAAAAGAATTTTTCATTATATTTTTTTAAAAAAGGAATAGCACATATATTAGGACATTGATGACCCCTAATTTTTTGCATAATGGCACAAATGGTTTTAAATTGACAATATCAACAGGGTTTTTTTAAAGCCCATGTTTTCATAAATTTCCTGTCGGGGGTTTGAAATCATGTTGGACAAAGCCAAAATAAATTACCGTTTTTCTACGATACTTCAAACTCAACTTCAAAGGACGCACGTATAAAACCCTTTAAACAATCAAAACGGAAAAAATTTCTACACATATACACCAAAAATAAAAAAACGTTTGATGTTATTTTACTATTTTTTGATTTATTAAAACCAAAAAAATTGTCAAAATAAAAAGAAAAACAACCCTGTTTATTAATTTGGGTTCTCAAATCACACCAGGCATTATAAAAAGTTTCTACCCCTAAACTTTTTTCCAATCGTTTACAAAACAATTTTTAAAAACATGTTCAGTTAAATTTTCTTTTGCCATCTGCAAAACCAAAAAATGAAACCCGGTCTCAGAACGGAATCTTTTGTAGGGATGACAAGTTATGGAAACAAATTTAAATACCTTTTAAATAATGAAAAAATTTACAAATTCCATAACATTTGTTTTTACAAATTTTAATTGTAAATTACTCTAACAATTTTATTCGTTCGACATAAAACCGTTTCGAGTCGGTTGGTTACAAATAATCTTTTACATTTCTTAAAAATTTACCCAAAACATTGAACTAGAAAAACTTTAAAAGGGTTGTAGAAGCCCCCACCCCCCCCCCCCCCCCCCCCCCCCCCCCCAAAAAATCTGAAAAATCCGGGGATATGGAACTTTCCCCCAAAATAGATAAATTTTGGGGGGTAGAAATTTTTTCAACCCCCCATACAATGGTGTAAGTGTATTTAAATTTTATAAATGTAACTGAAGATAACCCCGGGTAAATGTCAAGTTGACCAAATTTAAAAAATTTTTTTAAATTTCAAAACAATGGAAAGTAAAAAAATATTTTTTTTTTAATTTAAAAATTTTACCCCTTCTCTAGAAGGCATAATATGTTAAACTCGTATTTTATGAGCTGAACAAAAATTAATTTTTTTTATAATGGACCCTCAAATATAACCGGTTAAAGAGAATTGGTCACCAATCAGACCTCGCTACTGCAAAAAAAAATTCGATATTACAAAAATTTTTGATTCCAATTTTCAAAATTTCAGGGAAAATTGATGCCAAAACACATAAATGTAAGGATTTGTTGTTTTGTTTAACCCTGTAAGTATATTGTTGATTTTTTAAAGTCAGCTATAGCGACAAAATTTTTTTCCCAAAAACTACACAGATTTTCAATGGGGCTTTCCTAGGAATGAAAGGAATTGCGCCTTTTTCTGCCAGATATTTTAATGAATTAAAGGGGTTTCCATAATTAATTTTAGTCCTTCAGAGCCATTTGCCGGGGTCCAGAGTTAACCCGGGTTTTTATAGCGTGAAGCGGACAAAAAGCAATTTCTTGCTGCCCTTTTTATAGGAACCCGTCTATCGCAAAGTCTTTCCCCTGATCTACAGACCCAAAACCCATCACTGCGGGGGAAAAGGGGGGTCCGACTACACCCGAGATCGATCTTGGCCCCTTTTTTGTGAATCGATGCCTCCGGCCCCCACCAATTAAAATTTTAAAGGTAAGCAAAATTTGAGAAAAGTTCTATGAAACAGTGGCCCTAAACAAACCGAAATTTAGTTTTTTTATAGGCAAATCCAGTAAACGTCTCAAAGTTTTTCAAGGCCCCCGACCAAAAAGCAAAACGAACATGTAGAAAGAGACATGACATACGCCTTTTGGGAATATAACATTTTTTTCCGCACAGACAACTCTGTTAACGGACAAGTACTCTTTTAACACCCGAGTACGGTGAGAGAATGTAAGAAAGATCCTTTCTCACAAGATGTTCAACTATGCGCCGAGCGTGGGTGAAT
The DNA here is from genome assembly GCF_034508935.2 of Berghia stephanieae. NCBI lineage: Eukaryota > Metazoa > Mollusca > Gastropoda > Nudibranchia > Aeolidiidae > Berghia > Berghia stephanieae. The sequence continues at coordinate 2,587 of NW_027626818.1, forward strand.
TCAGGACCCCCGATCCGAAAGTGAGTTCACACCACAAGACCAAATAGCCGCACAAAATGAAAAATACAAGAAAAAAAATCACCCAATAAAAACAACCTTCCTTTGTCACTCCAAGGGAATAATTTCTTTTCTTGTGTTTTTTTTTCCCTATCTACTTTGAATTCACAGTTTCAACACGGCTTTTCAGATTTTTATCTTTATTCTCTCCTTACCGGCCATTTCCCGGATTTTCCCCAAAACTTCACACCTAACCTATTCAAAAATTGATTTATTTCACTCAAAAACAAAACTTTTTGGTTCCTGCAATCTATACATTTTTTCTCTCTGCTAAACGAGTTCTTCAACTCAATGTTAATAAGATTTAACTATAGCAAACAATTTTGTTAAAATATCATTAAGCGCTTAGAGTCTGGTGTCTCGGAGTTATAGCGCTTTATAAGTTTTCATTATTATTATTATTATTATTATTATTTTTATATTATTATTATTATTATTATTATATTTTTTATTATTTATTAATTAATTGTTTATTATTATATTATTATCATGATGTACAAAAGAAATAAAATGGGGAAAAATGTTTGGCCTCATCGTAACAAATTGACGATTGTCCTTTGGTGGTAAGGAGGGCGTTAAACCAGTGCCTGCCCTTCATTTGTCTCTTTCAAGTTAAGCAAATATAATTTCTTTCTCTGTGAAAAAACATAAAAGAATGAAAAGGAAACTTCTATTTCCATCCCGTGAACGAGAACCAATTTAAATTGATCGATCGTGTAAACGGACTGTTGTCGATTGTGATGTCACCAATTCACAAAATATTGAGAACTAAAATGTGATTTAATAGTTTAGAATATATTCAAAGCACGTGTTTCATTGATAAGAGAACAAACTGTTGTGTTTAATTCGCGGGAAAATTCACGGACTTTGGTCCACCTTGTTTGCTTAATTTGCTCCATCACTTCACCTCTTCTTACTCGCATCAAATGCAAATGTGCTTTCATGCTTTAAGCTGGCGTGGAGAAAATAAATAGAAGTTTGGATTTAATAAATTTCAAGTGCTTACTCTGGAAAACACTTGTAAAAAAAAAAAAATTGACCAGAAAACTCGTCCTTCAAATATCTATCAATTTAATTGACCATTTTGCAAAAACTCCTCAAACCTGGACTGTGCAAATTTTTGTCAAGAGAGTGTCATTTAAATCGATAGACAAAAATGAAGATGAGTTTTCTGGCCAAAATTTTGAAAAACATATTTTTCCACAGTACGGCGCTATGTGGTCTAGTGGTATGACACTCGCTTTCGGGTCGAAGGTCGTGGGTTTGAGCCTCGCGTTCGGCGCATATTGAGTCCTTAGAGAATGCTCTTTACTCCATTCTCTCACCGTACTCAGGTGTAAAACGAGTACCTGGCCGTTAACAGCGTTGTCTTTGTCCAAACAAAAATTTGTAATATCGCCTAACAGGCTCATGTCCCGTTCTAAATGTTACGTGTTGCGTTGGCCAGGGACTCCTTGTAAAGCGCTTTGAGCACGTTTAGTGTTTATTGCGCTATATAAAAGCTCAAGTTTAAGTTTAAGTTTACGGCATTTAACGGGTTTATTATACCAAATATAAGTGACATCGACGTTTTGGGGTTTCCCCTTTGTAAAAAAGAATAAAAACACTTGTAAGGAAATCTTTATGGTCGGGATAAAATTCATGTTTAGAAGAATTCTTATTTTAACCTATAAAATGACAATCGTTCAAACCCGTGAATTAGGCCCAAGTTCTATAGTTTTTCTGGGTTTTATAACGGAAACAAGAATAGTAATTTCTTTTACCCATTTGGATAGAACTCTATCTATCCAAAGCATTTTCCCGCCACTCTAACAGACCTAGCTACTCAATCAGTGCAAAACGACGGGGGAAAGGGGAAAAAGAAGGGGTCAAAAAACAACTCGGATCGACCTCGGTCCTTTTCGTGTGAAGGGGTGCTCTACCATGTGAGCTATTAGAACCCACTAATTAATAATTTAAAAAAATCAAAACAATTACCTCCCTAAAAGAAAACAAATGTCTTGTTTTGTTTCCTTTTGTTGTTTTTTCTCCTCCCAGCTTCTCTCTCACACTTTGTGCACGGAGTCAAATTGGGTTAGCTAAGTCGAACAATATAAAAGTTATGTACAAATTATGGAAAAATAGGAGAGACAGTTCGTAAGTAGTTTGTCGAGGCGACCTCCCTTACATTATCATTATAGAAGGTAAGGAATGAGGGCAAGCATTGATGGATGTGACGCCTACGGACTACAGAGAATCTCGCGAGACCACTTCATGCGGCTTAATTGTACTTCTGGTACCAATTCCAATTATTTTGCCCTTTCGCGGGCATTTTCAAAAATGCCGTCGCAAAGCATTATTGACATAAATATAGATACTATTCTACAACCTCTCCCTAAATAGTAACGCGTAATGATAAATTGTTTACTATAATAATAATGACGTAGATATTTTAAAATCATTAAATTTCACTAAAATTAAATTTCTAAAATAAAAAGTGAATATCTTTAAATGTATTTCAAAATGTCTTTTTCCCAAGAAGACGAAATCAGAATCAATTATAAAAGATTTCTTACACTCTTGCGGTTTGGAATTTAAACTTTGTTCCCAACGCGCACTCGCAAGTTCTTGCAACGTGATATCATGTTTACAATAATATTTTTGACGTCTCTTTTCAAGAGCTTTAAAATTTAATAAAACTACAATAATAAAAAAAAGAAGTTAGCATCTATCATTTGAGTTTGTCTTGTGTTTGGCACGTTATATCCAGCTGGTGGATATTGTGAGTTTTTAAAAAAAAAATTAAAAATTAACGCATAAATCAATAAACTTTTGAGGTTTACCCCTAGGGAATGAATTGCGGGAAAAGTAGCGTCCCTTGATAGACGTCACCGAAGACTACGGTGACGTCCAAACAAGGGACCTACTCTTTCCCCTAATCCATTCCCTATACTTTTGTGTGTTGGTTTCGTTAAAATCCGGGTGGCGGATGTTTTTTTACATAAAAGCATAACATAAAAAATGAGTGAACTCCGTTATTAATAAAAAAAAAGTACTGATCAAGGGACGATCGTTAGCAAACGCATTCACCCCCAAAATAAC
>NW_027626820.1:0-5723 GCF_034508935.2 Berghia stephanieae
CAACTTAACACCCAAAAATTAAAAAAAATTTATTATAAAAGTTTTGCGCAAGGTATTTTTGGGGTTTTCTCACTATTAAATTAAATTGATTGATGTTGAGACTCCGACAACTGGCATTGCCAAGTTACGTGCACCAGGAATTTTTTTTTTTTCTACACTTAGAGTAAGGTGCTAGCAGATGGAAGTCTACAAATAAATAAATGTCTCAGCTGAAATGCTTTTATTTTGTGTTTTAACCTATTCAAACTTCAAAAAAATCATTTCACTTGCAGATCTTCAATCTTTTTAAAATCAACAACAAAAGCCATACGTGAGAAATCCGAATGCTTTTTTTGCTTAAAGTGAAAAATTTGCAGATAAAAACCCTAACGGATGCATCAGGCTTTGAAAATCAAATTTGAATTTCCTTTCAACAAGATCTTTTTCCCCCTTGCTCGTGAACCTCTTTCACCCCTATATTGCGCTTTGGAGCTCCAATAGGTAAGTGTTAGATGTGTCAGATTTGGACTTTGGACTGAGTGGGGAAGAATTTCATGATTCAATTGAGAGAATGTGGTTCCCGACTTTGAGTTTCATTTTCAAGATGGGCCAGTAGTTATGTAGATGGAAGACTGCGGCTACATTTTAGAAAAGTTTATCTTCAGATACCTTTTGTCAAAGTAGAGCTTAAGTTTGGATACGTTCTGAGTGTGCTCTTTAGACGGCCCTAATACGAGTAGTTACTCTGTGTAACGAGAGAATAGCCGTCCGCACATCCCAGCCTCATGGAAGAATATTCGGTATGTCGCTAATATAGACATTAAATATATTGGTGGCTTGAACAGATTCCTGAAAGAGACCGTTCCTCAGATTCCTAACTTTACTCCTGTCGTCTGCTAATGCGATGCCTTATTGCCTTTCTCCTATTCCGACAAGGGGGCGAAGTGGTCGAGTGGTTAAGACATTGCACTGTGACCCAGAATATCGCGGGTTCGAGCCCCGCTTCAGGAACTTACGTTTTTTTTCCTTGGGCAAGATTTTTAACCCCCAATTTCTCAAATGGACAACATGGTTGATTCCTGTTGACATCAGACATCTTGTTTGATGAATTATCTATATTCCTTCGTGAAATGCCGAGGCGACGATATCGTATGATCTGTTGGCGGAAGGGCATACTTTTTTTTAAATTGCAAAAGAGCACAGCTTCCAGTTCTTTTTCCAACTTATGATCTTGGCAAGCTTCAGCATGGGTCTCTCGTACCAGGTCATGGCCGTCGATAGCTCTGTTAAATACCGCATCCGTAGGTAGCCTCCGTTCGAAGCCTGCTTCAATATGCTGTGCAAAGGCAATGACCTGGTCTGTTGTGCACCTTCTTTCTCCTGAACCCGCCAACTCGGTGACAGGGCTGTGTCTAGGACTGGTCCCCATCGGTATCAGTAGCACTTGTTCCTCAGTTGTGTAATGACAGTTAAGTATTGATACGTGTCTGTAGCTGCCCGCCTTCTTGGCCTGTCTCCCTAGCTTCAGAATGGAAACTGTCTTAGCGTGTCTTCCAAACTTGCAAGGACGTCTGATATTGCCAACCAAGCCAGATGTGTCACCCATAGGTATACGTGCCATCAATCGCTGCTGCTTTAATCGTTCTTAATATTGCTTATGCCTGCAACTATTTCTCTGAGACTGAAGGGCGATGTCCAGACTGACTCTTCGTTCTGAGGTTAATGTCCTAAATGTGACGATATATTGTGCGGGACACGGCGCTTGAAAGCTCAATTAGGGCCCGTTTCCTATGCTCCTTTATTGGGGTTTTTTTTTTGGCAATTGTGTCTGCCTCATTATCTGGTGCAGCCATTGCAATGTTCTGGTCGGGATCCAGTTTCTTTATCAGATGCCGAGCGTGACTGCTGGAGACTGTAAAGTCGAGACTTTCCTGTCACTTCTGCTTCTTTTAGTATGCGTTTAATATTGCGTTCAATAGTGGTGCTGAAATTTCACAAGGAAGAAAATTAATTTTTGTTCATATGTCGCTGTGTTTATAAATAGATAGTTTAAAATGTATGTTTGTTTGAAAAGAATTTATTCCCCAAATTTGTAAAATTCTTTTTGGACGTCCCTGGTATTATTGTGGCATTAATCCCCATTTCTCGGTGACGTCCGTTTTCTTTGCTTTAAATTGGAAAGAATTGGAAAAGCAGCCCGTTACAGAGGATGATGGCGTGAAGTGGCCAATAGCCTATCCCTCCATGAGGAGTAATGAGCATAATTAAGTAATCCTTTATTCCTCCCAGCATTTTTTAAATGGGGTGGGATCGTCTGAACAAAATCCCTACCGCTCCCAAGTGAATCTTATCCAGCTCGGGAACCAACCAATAAAGAAAATCCCAATAAAAAAGAAGAATGAAGTCTTCATCTCTGTCTCTGTCACAGAATTTTGCAAGTTTTATTTTCTCACTGGCACACGATTGGCACTTTTTAAAAACTCACTCAACCCTAACACCGAATATACCCGTAGTGTACCCGGGGGTTATTTTTTCCCACCATGCCTATTTATTACATTTTTCTGAGACAACGGTTATAAAGTTTAATGTTCTTAATTTTTACATGGTAAAGATAGTTGAATAAAACTATTTATGCACAGGGCTCATTTTTAATACATGTTTTTCCCAATTTTGAAAAGTAGAAAAAAATCTCTTGGACTTAGTAAGTTAACTCTGTCGCTGCACTGCTCTATTTTGTTTTCTTTTTGAATGCCCATGTTTGTGGCATCGATGGATGGTGAGAGGTATTTGGAACAAATCTGTCTATATCCACGCAGTTGCAATTGGTTCAGTACCTGGAGAGGCCAATAATTTAAAAAGAGGCACTCCGCTGACTGGAATTGAGATCATAAGGCATGCATCTCAGTTACTATATTGGGAAGTAATGTCACTTTTAGCTGATAATTATTTTTTTAAATTGATAATTGTGTAGACGATTGATAATCTGATCAATATGGATCAAGCTTGAGTCATAATAACAAAACAAAGTTCTGACATCAATTTCCCCGATGAGTAAGATCCCTAAAATTTAAAAAAAAAGTATTGCGTTTTTTTTTCTCTTCCTCTTATTTGAATAACATTTTATTTTTGATTTAGTAAAAGTTATCATTGCAGAATTGCTTTTGATGTAAAATTTATAATGAAAAATATGAGTTGGTCAGGGGAGTTTGTATGGAAATCTTCTCAACTTGATCAAAAAGAAAATAAACAAAGAGGATATTTATAAAGTTCAAATTTATCAAGACACGTCAGTTACTTCATGAAACCCACCCTGCAACTCTCTATCAAGATATCAATGGTAAGTGAAAAATAAGTTCACTATCAGTCAGCGATTATTGGACCTCGGTGGTAAGTAAGGTACCAAAGTAGAACAAATTAATTTTTTAATTTTTTTTTTTTATATTTTTTTTTTTTGTAAATGACATCGGTGATAGAAATAAAAGGCATATTTCCCTTTGCCTAGTAACTGCAGTAAAGTTGTCAAAAATCCTGCTGTCGTCAAACATAAAAAAAAAATCTCGGGTGTTTCGGCGTGCGTACGGGGTGTGTGGTGTGGGGGGGGGGGGGGGGGGGGGGGGGGTAGCGTGGCATTCATGTGTTTATTGCGCCAAGATATTGAAATTATCCGAAAATATCTTTCATCCAAAATATTCGAAGCCTTGCTTATTTATGGGGAAAATGTTCGGGATTTTCATTTCAACTCATTTCAAAAACGGAAATAAAAATTTTAAAATAAATGTCGGCAAAGTCATTGGTCTGTTGTTAGCCGCCTTTTTGAATGAACGAATCTCACGTGGAAAAAAACAAAGAGGAAACCGTTTTATAAGTCTCGGTTCGGATTTAACCGGGTTATAACCATTAATCAATCAAAAATAATAAAAAATTAAAATAATAATAAAATAAAATAATAATAATAATAAAAAAAGAAGAAGAAGAAGAAGAAGAAGAAGAAAAAAGAAGAAAAAAAAAGTTTTGGGAACTTGAAGTTCCTATAAAGCATGATATTGTTTCTAAATTCATTTTTATGTGTCCTTTTCATCCCGACATAACACTAAAAACAATTGAGCTTTTATATAGAGCACTATCCACTGAACGTGCTCAAAGCGCTTTATAAGGGGTCCCTGACCAGCAGCAACATTTAACATATAGGACGGGACATGACGCGTGTTAAATTTTTTTTTCGGACAGAGGACAATGCTGTTAAAGGCCAGGTACTCATTTTACACCTGCGTACGGTGAAAGAATGTGAGAGCCTTCTCCAAGACTAAACTATGCGCCAAGCGAGGCTCGAACCCAGGATCTTGCGATCCAAAAGCGAGAGTCATAGCACCAGACCACATAGCCGCACTACGGGGTGTCCATAATATAGTAATTCCCATGATTTCAAAGGCTTATTATTTTTAAAGCGTTATAGACAATCGCATCTGGGTTTTTTTCCCATCTTCTAAGAAAAAGTCGTACACTAATTATCATTAACAATCCACCCCATAATTCATCAGAAATTGCAACACAAATGCCTTTTTTCCATTCTTTTTTTTTTTTTTTTTTTTTTTTTTTTGGGGGGGGGGGGGGGGGTTAATGAGATTGCATGAAGAAAAATCGTCAAAGATAGCTCAACAAGTTTCATTTCAGCTAAAAACTCTTGCACACGGTTTCATGTGGAGACATCCGAGGACAGAGCCTCGTTTTTCTCTCTTCCAAGTCGATGGTCGATCGATCGGTGTATGCGACGAACGTAATCGCTAGCACCCTGCGATAAAAATCTTTAAGAGATGAAGTGAGTGGAAAAGTGCCAGAAGACATATAGAGATTAAAAATTTCCCGGCGGTGATGGAGGTTTGAACCGCGACCTTACTGGTACGACAACTCCGCCTGGCCTTGGAGAGCGTGACTCGACCGTATGAGCTATCCACGATCATGGATACAACCAACGATACAACCAACATTTTTCTTATTCTAATTTTTGAGTACATCATAAAATTTTAAGAAAATGAACAGTGTAATTGTAGAGCATGTTTTACTAAAGAAATTATGTATCGCAAGAACTTTACTGCTATTATGTTTGAGTGATAAAAAATCTATTTTCATCTTAGTTGGTGTGAAGTTTTGGGAAAATCCTGAAATGGCTGGTAAGGAGAGAGTCAATCATATTTGTTTGCACATCAAAAAAATATGTAAGAAAAATCTTTGTTTTATAAAGCTTGTTAAGCTACACAAAAATGTGTTTATCTAGTAGAATGGTTTTGAGTGTAAAAAGTCAAGATCTGTGTTGGATAGGGATAGAATGTCTGAAAAAATCATGAAAATGGTCGCAGGGAGAGAGTTCATAGACAAAATATTTGACACTTGAGTTTTTTTCTATTCGTTATAGCTGATGTCAAGCCAGTAAACAGTAATTACTCCAACAACAAGATCTACTAGCCGACGTCCTTCTGAGAGAGGAGACATCATCAAGCTTAAGGAGCTGATGGACTTACAACAGCAGAGCTGCCCCCTGCGTGACCACCTTATCCGCATTTTTCAGGGTTGCATTAATGAATGTCTCATCTCCATGCATCTCGGTTCAGAAACATCATCTTCCTACAGCCCATTCTTTTTATATCGTCTTTTAACTTACCCCCCATCTATATTTGGCTCCCTTTTTTTTTTTCTTTTTCCGCTAATTTTAATCCAATTTTTCCTTCCCATTTAACTCCCCCTCTCGT
>NW_027626821.1:0-5722 GCF_034508935.2 Berghia stephanieae
TGAAAAATCCCCCTTTGGGTAAAACTCCCCGGGCGTTTTTCTGCGAATCCCCTCCAAACTTGTCAAAAAGTTTGGCAGTATTGCCATTGTTTTTTCTCCAGTTGTAATTTTTTCAAACGAATAACACCACAATGCCCCAGAAAACGTTCCCTTTTTTCTTTGTGACCCGATGATTTTGAATTTTTTGCACAGGTGGGGGAGGGATTTCCATGTCACAATCTTCTTTGTTTCGGGGTCAATGGGCAACCAAGTCTCACCACCGTGACTATTTCAGAAAAGTCACATCGTACCCTAGAAAGTCTCTGCCCTTGGGTATGCCCTGAACCTGCTACTCTTGCTTCTTCCAAAACCCCTCAGAGGGCCAAATCTTTGTTTTTATGATTGTCTGTCAATTGTTGGGAAACCCCATCTTGCCGCTTTTCTGAGCCAATTTCTCAAATACAATTCTTGAGCAAAAGTTTCCGAAATTTCAAGACTGCTTCAATTTCTAAGTTTCAACCCCCTGTCTTGAAATAACTCACAACCGTTCACATTGTCTTCTGACGTCGCGTTATCGAACGCCCCCCTTTCCCCGTCGCATTCGAATCCCGGGCTTAAAAAAATTTACACCAGGGATAACTTGTGTAGGGTTATAACCTCACCATATACACCGGTCATGATAAATTTGGGTAGGTTTCAGATTTTTGGGCTTCTAAAACGTATACCTCTGATTCCCCTCCTTTGACCAGTTTCAAGGGGGGCCACCATCTTTAAAAAGGGGTTTAGAAATCTTTGTGCAAAATGAGCACTTCAAATTTTCGGGGAATACCTAAGGAAAAAAGGAAACATGTTTTTACGAATTAAAAATCTCCAGGTTGCGGGCAAGGGGCATTTTTGGGTTATTTCTAAAAGAGCCCCCGTATTATAAGTGTGTCGTATGCGCGAGTAATATTTGTGTGCAGGTGTGTAGGATACGTGGTGTGTGTGGGTGGTGTAATGTTGGTTGAGCTTTTTTTTTTTGTATATGAACTAGGGGTAATGTTTTTTCATGATGGTCAATGTGAGCGCTTCGAAACCCCGGGATAAGCGCCTATAAAAGTACATTTAAAAATATTTGAATTTCAAATTACTTTTTTTTTATTTTAAACCGGACCCAAACATAACAGCAAAGAAACTTTTGATTTGCCAACTAAGCCTCCCCAAATATTTGAACAAGAATTTGGGGTTGGGAAAGGAAAAACATTAGACAAAGACAAAAATTTCCCAAAAAAATTAAAAAAAAATATTTAATGCGCTTTTTGAATGGTCTTGGCAAACAGCAACTTTAACATGTAAGACGGGGCATGACCCTTGGGGTTATTTCAATTTTTTTTTTCGGGAAAACAACGCGTTTAAAGGGTATGTACCATTTACACCTGAATACGGGGAAGCATTGGTAAAATTCCTTTTCCAAGGTCTCAACAAAGCACCTCGAACCCAGCCCTTTCCCATCCGAAAGCGAGTCCATACCACAAGACCCAAAATGCACACTACCGAAAACGCACGAAACAAAAATCAAAGGGAAAAACTACAACTAACGACAAAAGAACCCCCACCAAAAAACAAACGCCTTTTATCCTTTCAAAAATCGTTTTCCAAAAATTCCGTTTACGAGCAATGTCGGCCCCCTTTTCTCATGCAAACTCATTGGAAAAAAGGGTAAATAAAAAAATTAGATGGGCAAAAATCATACAGGGAACTACACCCAACAATGGAAAAAAAGACGCCATAAAAGTCATCCTTGGTATAAAAACACGGAAAGGGAAAAGCAATTATTTTTTATGTATCAATTTCCAAAACGATATTAGTCGAACGAACCAAATGCTTAAAGCCAATTAACTCTTAACTGGTCAAAATTTTTATATTGTTGGCACGGCACCCTAAAATATGGAAACCATTCTCCTAAATAAAACATACAAACTCAACACAAGTCTGATATTTTTGGGTATAAATTCAATTTTCAACATCTTAACCTCCGTTTTAAAACCTTTGAGCGGGGGGTCACTAATGCATTTCACCTAATCAACAAATATTTTTTTTTTGTTAATTCTTGGGCCAAAGGGGCAAAAGGGGCATCCACCGACACTCCATTTTTGGTCTATTTTTGCGGTTTTTGTCTTTCTAGGTTTTTTTTTGGGAAAAAATTTAAATTTTTGCAAGTAAACTAAAACTCAAACAAGAAACCCAAAAAATTTCGCATCCAAAAAACAACAAAATGAAAGGAAAAAATCCAACAACTTTGATTCAAATCTTTTTAAATTTTTTAAAAATTTGACTTTTTTTCCAAATCCATAAACGGCTCAAGCCCTTTACAAGGGGTCCTGTCCAGCAACATTAACTTTAGAGGGGAAAAACGCCTTTAGGTTAACAACTTTCGAAAAAGAACACGCGTAACGGCCAATACCATTTTACCCCTGAGAGGAGAAATGGGTAAAGAGCCTTTTCCAAGGCCAAACTAGGCCCAGCTGGGGCTAAAACCCCAACCTTCCGACCCGAAAGCGGGTTCATCCCACAACCACATAGCCATAGCCGTGGAACAGGACAAAGCAGCTCGTCGGATTTACAACTCTACAACGTCCAAGACCTTACAAAAAAACTTTGTCTACAGAATGAGGGGCCGCACAGCAAAAAAAACCTAAAAAAAACTGATAAAGAAAAAATATTCAGAATCTTTCAAGCAAAAACCTAACATAAAATTATTTGTTTCCCCGGGATATAACATCAAAAAAACCAAAAGTACACCCCAACCACCTCGAAAACCAACAACCCCCCCATTGTACCCCACAAACATACAACATCCCACTATAATAAACAGTATTCAAATAAAATTATATTTTTATATATTTTAAAATTTTTATATATATATATATATATAAAAATTTTTTTGTTTTTTATCTCTTTGCGATTATTATCTCCTTTTTTATTCATTTTTCTTCTTTTTATATTTCATTTTTTTTAACCATATTATACTTTGTCCTGCTATCTCCCAGGGTTTTTTAAAAATTAGTACCATTCCACGTCCTCCACCCTTCCAAATTTACTTTATTTTTCCACCAGACCTATGTTTGCGTCGTATGTCGATAAAGTCATTTTTAAGTTTTTCCTTGGAGCTATGGGTAGGGTTTTTTTGGTCCTAAATGAAAGACCTTGTCTGGGAAGGGTTCTAGACACTTTTCTTCTTCTTTTTTTTTTTTCTTTCTTTTCTTTTCTACTTTTTTTTTTTTCTTTTTTTTCTTTTTCCCTTTTCTACTTCCCTTTTCTTCTTTTTTTTGCTCCTTTCCTTTTTTCCCCTTTTTTCCCCCTTTTTCTTTTTTTTTTTCCTTTTTTCTTTTCTTTTTTTCCCTTCTTCCTTCTTTTTCTTCTTCCCTCTTCTTTCCTTCTTTTTCTTTTTTCTTCTTTTTCTTTTTTCTTCTTCTTCTTCTTCTTCTTCTCTTTTTCTCTTTTCTTCTTCTTTTCTTCTCTTTTCTTCTTTTTTCTTCTCTTTTCTTTTCTTTCTTTTCTTCTTCTTCTTCTTCTTCTTCTTTTCTTCTTCTTTCCCCCTCCTCCTCCTCCTCCTCCCCCTCTCCTAATGTCACAGACTGTTACAAATTTTAATAAAATTTTCAAAAATTTTTTAAAAATTCACATGGGGTTAAATTCCATATTGTATTTTACTCCATTTGAAATTTTCCTTCTTAACATAAAACGTACTTTTTGCTTTCGGAAGCTTCATAGCTCCTAGTTTATAAATGTGGAATTTATAATTCTATTTAAAATTGTTATTGTATTGCATTCTGTTTAAATTTATGTTTATTTCTAGAATTTTTTTATAACGCTAGATTGGTTGTAAACCGTGAAATTTTTATTTAAAAACAGATATTTTCTTTGTCTACACAATAAAAACTGCAATCATGTAATGTCACCTTTAAAAATAAAAAAAATAATTTAAAAAATTCCCTTTAAATTTTCCCCGGGAAAAAAAGTCTTTAGGGCTATCCCAAAAAGCCAAATAACTCAGGCGTTAAACCGCAGTGCAGCGCCGCAAAGTGACTTGGGCAGATACTTCTAACCACCAAAGAGGCGGGGACGAACTCAGCACCTTTACCAACTTTACCCTGAGCCTCCTGCCCCTAATTCATACTCCCAAAAGTTGAAGTTGAAAATCAACAAAAAAATCTACTTCATAGATAGAATAAACTAATGCTCCCGGGCAAAAAAAATCAATCCTATATTTTTTTTCATTTAAAAGCAGGCAGTTGGCCCCAATAACCATTTACATGATAGGTAAATATTATTTTTTTTAACGATTTTTTCTTAAATTTTAAATGAAAGTCCTCTCAAACGTTTTACCCTCTCCTTCCACCTATTGAAAATCGTCACATTGTTACGATGCAACCGTCACTTTTCTCGTCCAGATTTCATTTCTTTTTGCTATAGCTTAAAAACTTGGCATTCGGGTAACAGAGCTCGTATTGTCAACAATATTATGTATAGAATGTTCTTGTTACTTTTCTGTTTGAGTGGGGAAAATGTCTGTTTTTGTTTTGGGGCGGGTGTAAGTTTTGGGAAAATTCTGAAAATAGCTGGCAAGGAGGGGGTTAAAGAAGACAATAACAATGTTTGCAAAACGTGTTTATCTTCATCTTTTATTTAAAAAAGAGGCATTTGAGCTAAAATGCTCGTTTTTTATCAAAATCCATTTATGTGAATTTAACAGTATTTTTTCAAATATTCTTCCCAGGCCTATGATATCTTGTTTTTCAAATATTAAAATACTTTCATGACTCTTTTAACTCTCCCTTACCAGCCATTTTCTGGGTTTTCTACAAATTTCAACCCATCTAATACAAAAATATTTTTTTTATCACTCAGTTTTATTCTTTCCCTGGACATAATTTTTTTTAGCAAAACGGCAATAAGAAAATGTTGGTTGTAATAATAACGAATGTGACGATTTCCTATGGTTGGTAAGGGGAGGGTTAAAGCTTTCTTTTTTGTTGTGGGAAATGGATTATATTTTTTAAGTTTAAAAATGCTTGAAAATAGCATCCATATTATCAATTGAATTGATTTTTGATTGCCAACAATCACATGCAACACAAATGGTATCTTCTTATCAATTTCCCGGCGCATGGATCTGTAGGTAAAGCATTTTTGTGCTCCCCCTCCCCTCCTCTTTTCTCTCTCCTCTCTCTCTCTTTTCTCTCTGTGTGTGTGTTGTGTGTGTGTTGTTGTGTGTAACTCTCGTATTTTTACTAATGGAGAATCAGCAAAAATTTTCGGACAATAAAGGCTATTAGAGGGTTTCACTCATCAGTCTTAATTATTATAATTTGGAAATCAACGTTTACGAGACGAATATTTTAATTTAAATTCAATTTATTTAATATTGGCCCTAATCCTCAAAATAAAGCTAGGTGCATAGCCAATAATTCTACCATTCAAATCTTCTCTCTCTTCTCTCTTCTTTCTAATCTATCTCTCCTCCTCTCCTTTTTTTTCTTCTATCTATCTATTATTATTTCTCCTTCCTCTAAACTTAAACTCTCTCTTATCTATTATCTTCCTCTCCTCTCCTCTCCTCTATCTACTATATTTATCTCTCTCCCCCTTCTTCTCTCTCAATCTCTCTCTCTTCTCTCTCTGGTATTGTCTTGTTTAAAATTATTAAATCAGGCCAATCAAACTTCCTTAGTTTAGAAAAATAAGCAAGTTTGTATCGATG
>NW_027626822.1:0-20043 GCF_034508935.2 Berghia stephanieae
CAATGTTTCTCGTTCAAAAAAAATTTGAAAAATTTATAAACCGCTTTTACTACAGGCAATCGCTTTTTTAACAAATATTTTTCCCAAAATTTTTAAAACTTCAACAATGGAATAATTAAAATTGTCCAAATCATCAAAACTGATTTTCAAAAAAATTTTTCTTTTAACACAATTTGGAAATTTAGGGACTCCTAAACTCATGTTAATTCGATTTAAAAAAATGGGGCAAAAATGAAATGAAACCTTTTTGGGTCAGTGTCGGGCAGATTGGCCTGAAATGAGAATATTCCGATTTGCATTCAAATTCGTGACAATTGAAATTTTAAGCTTATTCAACTAAAAAAAATGACTTTTCGGGTATTGTTTTTGTTTTGGCTCTCAATGACACTAATTGTGCTTAAAGATCTTTATTTTTTGGCCCAACCAAAACAACGTTTAACATGAGAACAAGACCGTGGGGCGAAATTTAAATTTTAATTTTCTTTGACAGTGATACAAACGTAACACCAGGTTTTAACGTCTGAGTAGGTGAGGGAAAATGCTGTCCAAGTATTCACATTGTTCCCCAATCAGAGAGAAAATTCGAAGAAGAATCGTAAAAAAAAGAATTCTTGCGTTTATTATAAAGCAATATCCACTTAACGACGTGTTCAAGGCACTATACACAAGAGCTCCCGAGCCAACAACAACACTTAAAATGGAGCAAAAGACTGTTAGGTGATATTACATTCTTCCCCGACAGAGACAACGCTGGTAACGGCCAGATACTCATTTGATACCTGTTTATGGTGGGACAATCTTGTAAAAGGCTTTTTTTCAAGGACTAGATCGTAACATTGCACACAAATAACATAGCAAATGATTACTGATTTGACGAGCATTGGGTGAAAGTGACAACCAAGATCCGAAGAGCAGATGTGTTCAGCAGTTTCTATTCGAAGCAAATGGTCGAAATACACCAGAACACGCTTTTATCACAACCCTAAGAATAAAGCTCGGTGGCAGGTGACGGGCAACTGGTGCTATTCTTTCAGATGACGAGCCATAAATGCGGGGGGGAGGGGGGTGTAATCGTTTATTACTATGACGCAAATGTCAATCATAGATCAATTAAACAGAAAGCATAATGTACTGGATAGCCGCGGCACAATGGCAAACCCGGATGGGTTTTTTTTTATCATTGTAATCAAGAAATGTTTCTTTCAGTCTCGATCGCTTAATGGGGTGGGGGGGGATGAAAATATTAGTAGTTGAAATAGTATTAGTAGTAGTAGTAGTAGTATTAGTAGTATAGTATAGTAGAAATAGTTAGTAGTATAGTAGAAGTATAGTAGTAGTAGTAGTAGTAGTTATAGTGGTGGTGTAGTGGTATAGTAGTGGTAGTGAGTAGTAGTAGTATAGTAGTAGTAGTATAGTAGTAGTAGAAATCAGCAGCAGTAAGTAGCAGTAGCAGCAGCAGCTGATGTTGTTTTGTTGTTGATGTAGTAGTAGAGTATTAGTAGTAGTATAGTATAGTAAGTAGTAATATAGTGGTATAGTAGTAGTATGTAGTATGGTATGTTAGTTGTAGTAGTAGTAAGTAAGACAGTTTTAGTAGGGTAGATATAGTAGTAGTAGTAGTAGTAAGTAGTAGTATAGTAGTAGTAGAAAGTATAGTAGTAGTCAGTAGCACAGCAGTATTGTTGTTGTTGTTGTTGTTAGTGAGAAAGAGTATAGTAGATAGTAGTAGTAGTAGTAGTAGTGTAGTAGTAAGTAGTAGTAGAAAGTAGTAGGTAGTAAGTGGTAGTAGTAGTAGTAGTAGTAGTAGTAGTAGTAGAAGTATAGAGTAGTGTAGTAGTAGTAGTAGTAGTAGTAGTAAAGAAAGTAGTAGTAAGTAGTAGTAGTAGTAGTTAGTAGTAGTAGTAGTAATAGTAGTAGGTATAGTAGTAGTAGTAGTAGTAGTAGTAGAATATAGAAGTAGTAGTAGTTAGTAGAAAAGTATAGTAGTAGTATAAGTAGTAGTATAGTAGTAGTAGTAGTAGTAGTTTTAGTAGTAGAAGTAGTAGTATAGAAAGTAGAAGAAGAAGAAAAAATTACAAGATTATATAATATATATATATATAATATAATATATATATATATAATAATATATATATATATATATATATATATATATAAATTAATCTGTATTACAACAATGAGATATAGAATCAAAACATTATTCTCTGAAATTGCAAATGACAAATCATAAAAATAGAAGGGAACAAATATCGTATTCATTGGAGTTATCAGATCAAAATATTTTCTTTTCAACATTAAAGAGTAATGACCAGGGTAATGTAAATATTCAACAATACCTTGACGATAACACAATTTGTGACGATTTAACAAATACAAAATTCAAATACATTCCTACCTAGGTGAATTATTACACAAGACATTAAAAAGGAGACAAATTTTTAGAATAAATGTTGGAAAACAAAATTTGTCGTTTTTTAAAATGATTATCCATAAAAAAACTTCAACAATGGAATAATTAAAATTGTCCAAATCATCAAATACGTGAGTTTTCACAATCTTTCACTTAATCACAATTTGGCAATTAGGGACTCATCTAAACTCATGTTAATTCGATGTTTAAAAAATTGGGCAAAAATGAAATGAAAGCCTTTTGTCAGTGTCGGGCAGATTGGCCTGAAATGAAATATTCCGATTTGCATTCAAATATCGTGACAATTGAAATTTTAAGCTTGATTCAACTAAACTAAATGACTTTTCTGGTATTGTTTTTGTTTTGGCTAGCTCAATGCACACTAATTGTGCTTAAAGATCTTTTATTGGCCCAAGCCAACAACAACGTTTAACATGAAGAACAAGACCTGTGAGGCGCAATTAATTAATTTTTCTTTGACATGATACAATGCTGTAACAGGCCAGGTCTACGTCTGAGTGAGTTAGGGAAATGCTGTCCAAGTATTCACATTGTTGCCACTCAGAGAGAAAATTCGAAAGAAAGAATCGTAAAAAAAAGAATTCTTGCGTTATATATAAAGCAATATCCACTTAAAAAGACGTGTTCAAGGCACTATACAAAGCTCCCGACCAACAACAACACTTAAAATGGAGCAAAAGACTGTTAGTGATATTACATTCTTCCCCGACAGAGACAACGCTGGTAACGGCCAATACTCATTTGATACCTTTTATGGTGGGACAATCTGGTAAAAGGGCTTTTTTCAAGGACTAGATCGTAACATTGCACACAAATATCATAGCAAATGATTACTGATTTGACGGAACATTGGGGGAAAGTGACAACCAAGATCCGAAAGCAGGAGTGTTCAGCAGATCTATTCGAAGCAAATGGTCGAAATACACAGAACACGACATTTATCACAACCCAAAGAATAAAGCTCGGGGGCAGGTGACGGCAACTGGTGCTATTCTTTCAGATGACGAGCCATAAATGCGGGGGGGGGGATGTAATCGTTTATTTACTATGACGCAAATGTCATATCATAGATCAATTAAACAGAAAGCATAATGTACTGGATACCTGCGGCACAATGGCAAACCCGGATGGTTTTTTTTTAATCATTGTATCAAGAAAGTGTTTACTTTCAGTCTCGATCGCTTAAATGGGGTTGGGGGGGGGATGAAAATATTAGTATAAAGATAGTATAAAGTAGTAAGTAGTAGTATAGTAGTAGTAGTATATAGTGAGTAGTAAGTATAAGTGGTGGTGGTATGGTAGTAGTAGTAGTAAGTAGTAGATAGTAGTAGAAGTAGTAGATAGTAGTAAATACAGCAGCAGTAAGGAGTACAGAGCAGCAGCACCTTTGTTGTTGTGTTGTTGTTTGTTGTTGTTGTTGTATGTAGTAGTAGTATTAGTAGTAGTAGTAGTATAGGGTAGTAGTAAGTAGTATAATAGTAGTGGTGGTAGTGGTGGTAAGAGTAGTAGTAGTAGTAGTAGTAGTAGTAGTAGTAGTATATAAATAGTAGTAGTAGTAGTAGTAGCACTACTACTACTACTAACTACACTACACTACTACATAACTACTACACTACTACTACTACTACTACTACTACTACACTACTACACTACTACTATACACTACTACTACTACTACTACTACTACTACTACTACTACTACACTACAACTACTACTACTACTACTACTACTACTACTACTACTACTACACTACTACTACACTACTACTACACTATACTACTACTACTACTACTACTACTACTACTACTACTACTACCTACTACTACTACTACTACACTACTACTACTACTACTACTACTACTACTACACTCTACTACTACTACTACATACTATACTACTACTACTACTACTACTACTACTACTACTACACTACTACTACTACTACTCACTACTACTACTACTACTACTACTACTACTACTACTACTACTACTACTACTACTACTACTACTACTACTACTACTACTACTACTACTACTACTAGTACTACCACTACTACATCAACAACAACAACAACAACAGCTGCTGCTGCTACTGCTGCTACTGCTACTGCTACTACTACTACTACTACTACTACTACTACTACTACTACTACTACTACTACTACTACTACTACTACTACTACTACCACCACTACCACCACTACTACTACTACTACTACTACTACCACTACTACTACTACTACTACTACTACTACTACTACTACTACTACAACAACAACAACAACAACAACAACAACAGCTGCTGCTGCTACTGCTACTCCTACTGCTGCTGCTACTACTACTACTACTACTACTACTACTACTACTACTACTACTACTACTACTACTACTACTACTACTACCACTACCACCACCACTACTACTACTACTACTACTACTACTACTACTACTACTACTACTACTACTACTACTACTACTACTACTACTACTATTTCTACTACTAATATTTTCATCCCCCCCCCCACCCCATTAAGCGATCGAGACTGAAAGTAAACACTTTCTTGATACAATGATAAAAAAAACCCATCCGGGTTTGCCATTGTGCCGCAGGCTATCCAGTACATTATGCTTTCTGTTTAATTGATCTATGATATGACATTTGCGTCATAGTAATAAACGATTACATCCCCCTCCCCCCGCATTTATGGCTCGTCATCTGAAAGAATAGCACCAGTTGCCCGTCACCTGCCACCGAGCTTTATTCTTAGGGTTGTGATAAATGACGTGTTCTGTGTATTTCGACCATTTGCTTCGAATAGATCTGCTGAACACATCCTGCTCTTCGGATCTTGGTTGTCACTTTCACCCAATGTCTCGTCAAATCAGTAATCATTTGCTATGATATTTGTGTGCAATGTTACGATCTAGTCCTTGAAAAAAGCCCTTTTACACAGATTGTCCCACCATAAACAGGTATCAAATGAGTATCTGGCCGTTACCAGCGTTGTCTCTGTCGGGGAAGAATGTAATATCACCTAACAGTCTTTTGCTCCATTTTAAGTGTTGTTGTTGGCTCGGGAGCTCTTGTATAGTGCCTTGAACACGTCGTTAAGTGGATATTGCTTTATAATAACGCAAGAATTCTTTTTTTACGATTCTTCTTTCGAATTTTCTCTCTGAGTGGCAACAATGTGAATACTTGGACAGCATTTCCCTCACCTCACTCAGACGTAAGACCTGGCCTGTTACAGCATTGTATCACTGTCAAAGAAAAATTAATTAATTGCGCCTCACAGGTCTTGTTCTACATGTTAAACGTTGTTGTTGGCTTGGGCCAATATAAAGATCTTTAAGCACAATTAGTGTGCATTGAGCTAGCCAAAACAAAAACAATACCAGAAAAGCTCATTTAGTTTAGTTGAATCAAGCTTAAAATTTCAATTGTCACGATATTTGAATGCAAATCGGAATATTCTCATTTCAGGCCAATCTGCCCGACACTGACAAAAGGCTTTCATTTCATTTTTGCCCAATTTTTTAAACATCGAATTAACATGAGTTTAGATGAGTCCCTAATTGCCAAATTGTGATTAAGTGAAAGATTTGTGAAAACTCACGTATTTGATGATTTGGACAATTTTAATTATTCCATTGTTGAAGTTTTTTTATGGATAATCATTTTAAAAAACGACAAATTTTGTTTTCCAACATATATTCTACAAATTGTCTCCCTTTTTAATGTCTTGTGTAATAATTCACCTAGGTAGGAATGTATTTGAATTTTGTATTTGTTAAATCGTCACAAATGGTGTTATCGTCAAGGTATTGTTGAATATTTACATTACCCTGGTCATTACTCTTTAATGTTGAAAAGAAAATATATTTGATCTGATAACTCCAATGAATACGATATTTGTTCCCTTCTATTTTTATGATTTGTCATTTGCAATTACAGAGAATAATGTTTGATTCTATATCTCATTGTTGTAATACAGATAAATAATATATTATATATATATATATATAATATATATATATATATTATATATATTTAATATATATAATATATACTACTTGTAATACTATATCTCTATCTTCTCTACTACTACTACTACTACTACTACTACTACTACTACTACTACTACTACTACTACTTACTCTTACATACTACTTACTACTACTACTACTACTACTACTACTACTACTACTACACTACTACTACTACTACACTACTACTACTACTACTACTACTACTACTACTACTACTACTATACACTACTACTACTACTACTACTACTTACTACTACTACACTACTACTACTACTACTACTACTACTACTACTACTACTACTACTACTACACTACTACTACTACTACTACTACTACTACTACTACTACTACTACTACTACTACACTACTACTATACTAACTACTACTACTACTACTATACTACTACTTACTACTACTACTACTACTATACTACTACTACTACTACTACTACTACTACTACTACTACTCCCTTACTACTACTACTACTACTACTACACTACTACACTACCTACTACTCACTACACTTACTACTACTACTACTACTACTACTACTACTACTACTACTACTACTACTACTACTACTACTACTACTACTAGTACTACCACTACAACAACAACAACAACAACAACAGCTGCTGCTGCTACTGCTACTACTACTACTACTATACTACTAACTACTATACTACTACTACTACTAACTACTACTACTACTACAACAACAACAACAACAACAACAACAGCTGCTGCTGCTACTGCTACTACTACTACTACTACTACTACTACTACTACTACCACTACAACAACAACAACAACAACAACAACAGCTGCTGCTGCTACTGCTGCTACTACTACTGCTACTACTACTACTACTACTACTACTACTACTACTACTACTACTACAACAACAACAACAACAACAACAACAACAGCTGCTGCTGCTACTGCTACTACTACTACACTATACTATACTACTACTACTACTATACTACTACTACTACTACTACTAGTACTACCACTACAACAACAACAACAACAACAACAGCTGCTGCTGCTACTGCTGCTACTGCTACTGCTACTACTACTACTACTACTACTACTACTACTACTACTACTACTACTACTACTACTACTACAACAACAACAACAACAACAACAACAGCTGCTGCTGCTACTGCTACTCCTACTGCTGCTGCTACTACTACTACTACTACTACTACTACTACTACCTACTACTACTATACTACTACTACTACTACTACCTACACCACCACCTACTACTATCTACTACTACTATACTACTACTACTAACTACTACTACTACTACTACTACTACTACTACTACTACTACTACTACTACTACTACTACTACTACTACTACTACTACTACTACTACTACTATTTCAACTACTAATATTTTCATCCCCCCCCCACCCCATTAAGCGATCGAGACTGAAAGTAAACACTTTCTTGATACAATGATAAAAAAAAACCCATCCGGGTTTGCCATTGTGCCGCAGGCTATCCAGTACATTATGCTTTCTGTTTAATTGATCTATGATATGACATTTGCGTCATAGTAATAAACGATTACACCCCCCTCCCCCCCGCATTTATGGCTCGTCATCTGAAAGAATAGCACCAGTTGCCCGTCACCTGCCACCGAGCTTTATTCTTAGGGTTGTGATAAATGACGTGTTCTGTGTATTCGACCATTTGCTTCGAATAGATCTGCTGAACACATCCTGCTCTTCGGATCTTGGTTGTCACTTTCACCCAATGTCTCGTCAAATCAGTAATCATTTGCTATGATATTTGTGTGCAATGTTACGATCTAGTCCTTGAAAAAAGCCCTTTTACACAGATTGTCCCACCATAAACAGGTATCAAATGAGTATCTGGCCGTTACCAGCGTTGTCTCTGTCGGGGAAGAATGTAATATCACCTAACAGTCTTTTGCTCCATTTTAAGTGTTGTTGTTGGCTCGGGAGCTCTTGTATAGTGCCTTGAACACGTCGTTAAGTGGATATTGCTTTATAATAACGCAAGAATTCTTTTTTTACGATTCTTCTTTCGAATTTTCTCTCTGAGTGGCAACAATGTGAATACTTGGACAGCATTTCCCTCACCTCACTCAGACGTAAGACCTGGCCTGTTACAGCATTGTATCACTGTCAAAGAAAAATTAATTAATTGCGCCTCACAGGTCTTGTTCTACATGTTAAACGTTGTTGTTGGCTTGGGCCAATATAAAGATCTTTAAGCACAATTAGTGTGCATTGAGCTAGCCAAAACAAAAACAATACCAGAAAAGCTCATTTAGTTTAGTTGAATCAAGCTTAAAATTTCAATTGTCACGATATTTGAATGCAAATCGGAATATTCTCATTTCAGGCCAATCTGCCCGACACTGACAAAAGGCTTTCATTTCATTTTTGCCCGATTTTTTAAACATCGAATTAACATGAGTTTAGATGAGTCCCTAATTGCCAAATTTGGATTAAGTGAAAGATTTGTGAAAACTCACGTATTTGATGATTTGGACAATTTTAATTATTCCATTGTTGAAGTTTTATAAAACTATGGGAAAAATATTTGTTAAAAGAAAGACGATATGCCAATGTATGATGCACAGCGGTTTATAAATTATGCAAATTTGTGTTGGTGAAGCGAGAAACATTGAGACAAACATTATCTTGTTTGCGCTTCCCTGTGTATAATGGGCATATGTTACAAAAGGCCATCAGCCAGTGATATTGAAATTATCAAAGGACAACACACTTGATGACGTTAGAATATATTGATGTTATTCGTTTATCCAAAACACTCAAAACATGTCGACAGCCGGGTATAAGGTACCGACACACAGAACTGCGTGTAACCTTAAAATGTATATATTCTCATTAAACCAATTTAGTGATGACTACTCATAAAAATGGTTAATTGAAAACAATAACGAGAGTTGAATGACGTCAAACTTAAACCACTGTTTTAAAATTGTGACACTGTTCTAGAATGTGTTATCTAGTCATAAGCATTTGGTTTATAACGCCCCTTTTGGTTTTTATAAAGGGATAAATAAAGATGAACAACAATTGTTACAGTGAAAAAAAAACTCAGAGAAGCTTTCCTTGTTTGAATTGAGTCTGTCTACGATTTATTGGTCTTTTTTCATTACGTTTTTTATAGTTTTGTCTACTATGACGATTTGCCGAAAAGAGCTAACGTGTCCTTCTATTGTCAATTCAGATTTTTTAAAAGGGGTTTAGAGAGAGAGAGAGAGAGAGAGAGAGAGAGAGAGAGAGAGAGAGAGAGAGAGAGAGAGAGAGACAGAGAGAGAGAGAGAGAGAGAGAGAGAGAGAGGAGTAATATTGCATCAGATAGGAGGACGTTTGAAAGGAAAAACACCTGTTGCTACTTGTTTGTTATATAACTATTTACCAGGTAAATAATTCACAAAATGGATAAGCATCATCATCATCCTCCTCAACCTCCTCCACCTCCTGTTCCTCCTCCTCCTCCTCCTCCTCCTCCTCCTCATCATCATCATCATCATCATCATCATCATCATCATCATCATCATCATTCACAGTGATTGTACGTATAAGGTCTGTGTTTAGATGGATCATTATTCATAAGAAAAGTGTATTTAATCATTGCATAACTTTATATGCCTACTCAACTCAGATGTTAATTGGCACCTGGAATTGACAGATAATGTGAAACAACCACAACTACAACTATTACTACTACTAGGACTACGAATACCAAAAGAATACAACATGAGCATTTTATAGCACAATATTCTCTAAACGTGTTCAAAGTACTTTACAAGGGGTGCCCAGCCAACAGCAACTTTCAATATTAGGAAGAGGATTATATGAATCCGGGTTATGGAGGTACGACTGTATTTTAGTTTTTTTTTTATACTTTGGCCTTGTTTGTAGAAACACGTGGGATTGAATGTGTTACATTTACATCTATAATAACCC
This sequence comes from Berghia stephanieae, assembly GCF_034508935.2. Classification (NCBI taxonomy): domain Eukaryota; kingdom Metazoa; phylum Mollusca; class Gastropoda; order Nudibranchia; family Aeolidiidae; genus Berghia; species Berghia stephanieae. The sequence continues at coordinate 10,472 of NW_027626822.1, forward strand.
CCATCTCAGGTTTGAATTCATTTGTGTTCAACGGACGACCATTGCAGCTGTGAATTCAATCGTGCTATTTCTATTCATCAAAATGAACATTTTCAACGTTCTAATTCTGGTAAGAGTTTCTTTATTTTATTTGATGTTTCTCAATTTTTGGTTAATGTTTAATAATAATAATAATGTTGTGAAGGTTTATGGATACATTCATAATTAATTTGCTTGTTAGTCTTTGAATGAGAATGTGTTTCGGTGAGCCGAATTTTACACAATCTGTCTGTAAATAATCGTTTGTAATTATTTTAAAACAAAAAAAAGTTCGCTCTGATTTACTTTCATACATTTTCGATACACGGAATAATTTTATAATTTACATAGACAGATGTAAAAAAATGATGTTAAAATATAAATGTAAGATTTTAAAAATAATTACTTAGACAACTATTCAGTCGAGCGGTGGCCTGCTGTGTATGTATTACATATCGACGGCCCGATGATCAAACCTCTGAAGTAGCGTTTTCGCGAATCCGTTGATCAACGCTCTGATGTCGACATAAGAGTTTCGCGCCCGGCGTATTCACGACGATCTATCATCCGATTCACTTCCGAGGTTTGATCAACGGGTTTTGAGATAAAGGAGAGCTGCTACTTATTGGCTATCCTCTGATCTAAATACTTTTCTTAATACTTTGTAATGAATTGTACGAGTTGTCAGTGTCATTATTTTTTATTATTATATATATTATAATATTATTATTATTATTATATATTATTTATTATATTAATTATTATTATTATTATTATTATTATTATTATTATTATATTATTATTATTATTATTATTATTATTATTATTATTATTTAATTATTATTTAAAATATTTTAACAAACATTTAGATTTGAAAGAACAACTGTGTAAATGTAATGAACATTATTGCAATCATAAGTTTTGACCTCAGACAAAGTTTCAGCAAAATTGAAAAATGTGTATCATCGGTCTTTTGTTACCATAAGAACAAAATGTTTTTTGCTTGGAATCAATTTCTTTTCTTTTCACTTACTTATTGATTAATATTTTTTTAATCTTTCATTTCAATTTATGCTTTATTCATTACTTTTTATTAATTTTTAAATTTACTGGTTCAATTCAATCTGCGTTATCCAATGAATGCAAAATTAACTATGAACACAATAGATATATTTCATTATTATTACCAGGTAAGTTACAAATCAAGTACAATCATATTTGTAAGAATCCAACCAGTGTAGCAAATTGTCGTAAAATCCATGTACATCTTTTGGCAAAGTTGGTTTTATCATGTTGTAGATAGTTGTAGTGATCTTCTTCTCACTGGCGTAAAGCTGCTTTGGCTGGTCATGATAAGTTGCTCTTCCATCACTCCTTGATCGGGAAGCAGATTCCAGATTTCAGGGTGGTTCAGTTTAAACAGGATATTTCCATATGGTTCACAACGAAGGGCTCTTAGGTCAGTAACAGTTGGTTCTTCTACCATCTTTCCTGGACTGATTGACGTTAAGGGTGTTACTTCAACAAATGACTGGAAGAAGTCATATATATATATATATAATATATATATATAATATATAATATATATATATATATATATAATATTGTTGTGTGTGTGTGTGTGTGTGAAGTAATATACCTTGTATGGAGTCGTGTCTTCATTCTTGCGAGAGATTTGTATAATTGTAATTTAGTCAGATGGTGTGAAAATGTCACAAGGTCTGCCATTTTTCGTCAACTGTCTTTCAATCGCTGCAATGATGGAGTCACACTCCATCTGAGTATGTCCGTTCTCTAAATAATTTTGTTCGACTGTAACGCCATACTTCCTTGCAAAAAAGCTCAACATTTTTACATCGTCTTGTTCCTATTTTGATAGATGCATCCATCGCTGTAGATTATTAAATTGTTGTAAATACCAGCAATTAATTTTGCGCATATGTAGTTGTAGAGACAACTACAAAACTCGTTAGCGGTCAGACCTCCCGCTACTTCATGCCAAACACAGCAATCCACTTCAGAACTTCCCATATCAAATATCGTGAAATTGTGAACTGTCAACTTAGTCAGTAAAGTGCAGAGGCTTGAATCTATGGAGATAATAAAACAGCATGTAGGTCCATTGAGATCAATAACGTATCTGTTGCTCCTTGAGCTTTATCCTTTTCTTTTTTACTCCAAGCTGTCTCCCATTTTCAGCGATGAGAATTCCATGCCATTTCATCAAGTTTCCACTTTCGTGTTTGACGCATTCATCGTATTTATCTTTTCTTGGCTTAAATAAAGCCATGTTATTTTTTTTTTCAAAAAGCTGCGTAAAAAGGTCAACAAATAGATGTGACGCCATACTCGGAGCATTTATCTTATACGCTTTGTAAATGTCTATATAAGACCTGAATACGCGTTCCACGTACAATTTGTTTTCGATTTCCGATAATAGTGGGAGGAAAACAGATCAACACAATGTGTTTTCTGTATCACAGTGTTGGGATCGCTTCTTTTCGTGGCTTTTGCGTTGCATCTTTCAGGCACCAGCTCCGACCAGTCCTGTCAGTTAGTGAGAGTGTGTTCAAAAATATTTTGTTACATACTGATTCCTTACTCCATTTAGTTTGAAAAAATATTTTTAACCCGATCTTCTCTTAACAGAATTTTCCGACCAGCGGATATGTCTTGATAAAGATGCGCTTTTCTTCCCAAGTCTGTAATTTAATTCAAAAGAAATGAAAAATATGCTGTCTGTCTTCCTCTGTTACTTCGATACACTTCGTTTCTATTCCCTTGCAATAACATCTTTCTTCCAATACATTCGCTTCCTTTTCAATATATATGCATTTCTTTGATGAATCCTATTTTCTTCCAACATAAGATTTTCCGGCTTGTCTTTTTTGTTTGTCATCAGTTTTACTATTTGGTTATCTGTCGTATCCAAGTGATTATTGTTTGAAATGTCCGTAGTGTCTCCACAACTTCTTCATTGTTAGGCCTATTTGAAGGAAAGGCATCGCTCTCTGTGTTCAATCATTTCTGAGTCGTCTTGGATTGTTTGATCTGAGAAATAAGTAACATTGACAATATGAAGCCTTTTGAATGATGATTATAATCAGTTTAGTACATATTTATCATCTAGCACCCGTATGCAATTCTACTTGTATTCTTTATGTACTTTTTTATGCATTACGCAAAGACTTATAATCACATTACTAAAACCAGTTACCAGGAAGGAAAAAGACGTGCGCAGTTTAGATTAAAATACTTGAAATAGCTAGATCAATTTGTCTTACAAGCATAAAACAAAACAAAAGAAACAAAAAAACAAAAAAAAGGATAAAACTGAAAGACTATAAGTCTTCTATAATTTATGGAAACAAATTGTCAATACCTTGATCAACAGTTTTATGTGAAGTGTTTGGCTCAATGCTGTCCGATAGTTGTTCATTTATTGTGTTGAGGAAAGTTTGTTGAGGTCGATCATTCTGGTCAGTTTGAGCTTGTATTTCGAAGTCTGGTTGAGGAACAAGAAAACAAGCATTCTATCCAATAAAATCAGTATGTTATCGAACCGATTCTTATCATAGTCATAATTTACCAAGGGCATGAATTAGATAATCAGAACTTTAAATTAGGTAGGGCATTTGATAAATGAATATTCGGAACTGTTTCACTAACGAACTGTGTTATATTTGACTTTTTAATTCAGAACTGAATCATTTATTCGTATAACAATGTTACTATAAATCGTTCTTGATTAGCAATTGAGATTATACATTTTAGATACGTACATATATTTGCCAACGATGTTCTCACTGCACAGAAACCATTTAACTAGTTTTTTTGTTTTTTTAAAATAAGGATTGATTGAAAAATGTTTTATACCTCTAATAGTATTGTCCGCCTCACCTGTAATATGGTGTAGCCGGTATTGAATATAAATCAAGATCGGTCTCTAGCATGGCTGAGTTGGAGGTTCCAATCATTAATCTCTTTAATGCAGGTGAAAGGCTATCTGGCGAAGCTTTTTGTTTTGCATGTCCGCCATCATTCTTCCTCTTTGAAGAGGAAACGTGTTTGATTCTATCCTTTTTTCTTGGATTCTTGGAATTTGAATCAGAGCTATAGCTATGCCTATGTGAACGCTTGTAAATGTAGTGTCATTAATATACCTTCACTGCATCAATAATAAAGTAGTAAAACAAATGATTTGATGCGGGTAGCGCGAATACAAATCGTACCATGTTTTGTGTGGTAGGAAGGAGTAGGGGTTTAAAGGTGGCACCATATCAGGATAACATCGACGTGTCATAATGACGACGTGATATAATCATGCCATTGGCTGACTGTCATGATCATGTCAAACACCACCTACCTGTTGTCTAATAAATTTCAAGGACAGAATCGTTCCATATTCTCGGCGGCGGGGGAAGTTTTATTTTTTTTAAAATCGTGATGGGGGAGAACGGGTGGTCGGGGTATTTTAAAATTCAATCTCTTTTTCCGTACATTGTCTTTGCGATTACAAATGAGGCCTCCGGGAAAAAATGGGGTTTGATTCCCGTTCGCAAAGTGTCTTTAGAAAGATTATTCAGTAGCTGTGGTATTTATTGCTGCTCAAATGATTATAATGTTTTAACATGCTAGGCCTTTAGATGTCAATACAACACCATAAATTGTAAAACAAACTATGCAAGTTACAATTGTAAACACGAATTTTAAACCCACCGTCTCAAAACGGTATTATGTCGGGATAAACGTGATCTCGAAATTAAATTTTAGAAATAAAAGAATGAGACAAAAGAACTTAAAAATCTTTTGCAATTCAAGAAATAGTATTTGTTCCCCACTATAATGAAAAGAAGCGAACCCCAAGTTTGATATGTGTGGCTATAAAATCAACATCTACCTTCATCCCGACATAATCCACTTGGAGACGATGGGTCACACTTTTATTAACCCACGAAAACCCGTTATACATTATTTACAAGACGTATTTCGATCACCTTACAGAGGATAGCGCAATACTTCTCCGTCTACCTTGAAATAAAAACCAGATGATTAAAGCTCTTAACTAACATCAGAGATTTGATCATCATGAAACAAAAGAGTAAGAGGGCGGGCGGGCTTCTCTCTGAAGTTGCCATCAGAGGTTCGATCAGCGGATTGGCAAAAACACTACTTCAGAGGTTTGATCAACAGGCCATCGATATGTCATCATTCAAAAGGTTTGATTGGCCAAATTGGTTAGATGACTAAAGGATTGACTTAGTCGACGATTTGTGATCGATTCCCGTAGGCGCCATTTTATCCCTTCCCTTAGAATATTGCAATTGTAAAATATTTTCTATTATTTTATTCTATGAAATGCTGCATATAGTAATACCCCATTTCCCTATCGTCAAATGATTTTTAAAGATATGCTTAGAAACACAGAAAAAAGCGAATTAATGATGTAATTAATTCATATAACAATAACGTTCAGGAACAGGACAGAAAATAAACAAAGCCAAACAACGAAGAGAGAGAGAGAGAGAGAGAGAGAGAGAGAGAGAGAGAGAGAGAGAGAGAGAGAGAGAGAACTGTTATAGTATAGGGAAAAAAATTGATATAATTATGGTATAGATTACTATATGTCGGTTAAGTCCATAAGAATGTCGCTCAAAAATAGAACAATCAAAGCCAAAAAACCTACTCTTTCTCATGACATTCACAGCAAAAAAATAATATCAAGGGGAACATAACAGAAATTCTCTTTCGAACATAGAATATATCATCAGACGCCCCCCCCCCCCAACCACCTCGATTAAATGAACAAAAATGTTCAGAAACAGAGCAAATAATTATATGGGAAAGGGGGGGGGGAAAGGTGGGCAGGAATTGAATCATAACTGTTACCTTTCAAAATGTACTGAAAAATGGTTTTATAAAAATGAATATGATCTCACAGGTTGTTATTTTGTTTATTTATGGGGGGAATTTCCCTAAGGACGGAGGACCATTGGCTGTCTAGGCCAGTTGTTTCTAGTCTATAACTAAGGCGATACCTGTCCTCCAAATGTCTTTGACAAACGTGTAATTAATATAGAGTGATCTATGGTGCCAAAGGCTGCGCTTAGATCAACAGCGCTAAGATGGAAATTTGGCCAGCACAAAGAAGATCATTATTAATCTTGACAAGGGTAGTTTCGGTATTGTGGTACTGTCTGTAGGCAGATTGATGAGGTTCTTAAAGATCAAATGTAAGTAAATGTCTTTTAAGTTGCCTCGCAACCTCTTTTTCAGGGATTTTTGAGAGAAAGAGTAAATTGGAAACGAGACGAAATTTGTTCAATTCTTCGGGGGAAATATTTCCTTTTCTTTTAGCAAAGCAGTCATAATTGCATGCTTAAAAAGAATGTGATTCAATTCCTGTAGATAGAGATTCGTTTATGGTTGAAAGGCGACCCTCCACATCAGCTACACACAACACAGAACGTCGGTAAATAACAGGCCAGGCAATGGCTTTGAATATTCCCTCCATAGAAAACAGCACGGCGTCTGTTTATTGCTTTTGGTCAGCCATATTTATGAGTAGTGGACTAGAACTTTTATTTTCTTATTCATTGCTTATAATTTTATTGTGAAGGTTATATTTTTAGACAACTATAAGACCCATTACTTAACGCAGTTTATTAAAATTTATTATGTAACTGGAAAACCCTAAGATTTACAAACCTCTATTATATTAAACTAAATTAAATGGCGATTCTACGGGTGAAGGTAACGCCTATGTAAAACGTCCACGTGGTCGGAGCATTATAACTATTTTTAAAAAAAACTTTAATCTCCACCTTGAACCACGAATTACACCGGGTCTTATATATCTGATATAAAGTGCTTTGCGACTGACACATCCTGTTCCAAAGGGTGACAAACAATTGATATAATCTTGTTTAACCCTACAAAAACTGGGATACATTCCAGCTCCGTGGGCTCTAAGAGAATGTTAATTAGACAAGGGTGTCGTTGGAGAAAATATTCCAGATACCACCGTCCCAACCACCACTATCCATGAAATAAATCTCCACTGTTAGCATATTTGGTTGCCTCAAAGTAATTGAACACGCGACACACACACACTCACAAACACCCACACACCCACACACACATGCACACACACACACACACACACACACACACACACACATATATATATATAAACTTTTTTCTTGTTCCTCCACGAAACAGTTCGTCGCTATGACCGTTGCTATCAGTGATGCGGCCTCGGATAATGTCGTAAGTAGCTAATACCTCAAATAATACTTTCTGGATGAGGTCTTCTGACCGCTCATCTAGGGCAAAGAGATAACTTTTGCTATGTCATAGTCCCCCTTATATTTATTTTCCCATTCCAAGTTGCTCTCTGTTTTATATATATGTGTGCGTGTGTGTGTGTGTGTGTGTGTGAGAGAGAGAGTTAGATAGATAGAGAGAGAAAGAAAGAGAGAGAGAGAGAGAGAGAGAGAGAGATGTGTAAACCAGCAGCACTTTGATATGTTCTTTCATATATTTTACTTTTTAATACAATACTATACATAATAAGAGCTAAACATGGCCAATAGCAAGGCATTTGGTACCCTGTCAATTTTTAATTCAGAAAAGTGAGTGGAGCAGGCACTTATGTTGGTAACAACAAGATATGAAGTGAATAGAAAAGTGCCAGAAGACAATAGAGAATAAAATTTATTTCGCGGCGGTGGTGGGGTTTGAACCTGCGACCTTATTGGTACGACAACTCCGCCTGGCAGGTGAGAGCGTGGCTCTACCGTGTGAGCTATCCACGAACACAAAAATATTCGTTTCAAACTCAAAGTCATTACTAGATCCCTCTCTCACCCACTTCTTGAGACCGCCGATTCGTTCGTACACCACCATCGCGAATAATTTTGACCAGCAGTTAAGCTTAATAGCCAATATTCTCAACACAAACATATAACATAGAAACGATTGAGACATTGAGTATGCTCCGGTGTATGGGGTGAATTTTTAATTCAGAAAAGTGAGTGGAGCAGGCACTTATGTTGGTAACAACAAGATATGAAGTGAATAGAAAAGTGCCAGAAGACAATAGAGAATAAAATTTATTTCGCGGCGGTGGTGGGGTTTGAACCTGCGACCTTATTGGTACGACAACTCCGCCTGGCAGGTGAGAGCGTGGCTCTACCGTGTGAGCTATCCACGAACACAAAAATATTCGTTTCAAACTCAAAGTCATTACTAGATCCCTCTCTCACCCACTTCTTGAGACCGCCGATTCGTTCGTACACCACCATCGCGAATAATTTTGACCAGCAGTTAAGCTTAATAGCCAATATTCTCAACACAAACATATAACATAGAAACGATTGAGACATTGAGTATGCTCCGGTGTATGGGGTGAATTTTTAATTCAGAAAAGTGAGTGGAGCAGGCACTTATGTTGGTAACAACAAGATATGAAGTGAATAGAAAAGTGCCAGAAGACAATAGAGAATAAAATTTATTTCGCGGCGGTGGTGGGGTTTGAACCTGCGACCTTATTGGTACGACAACTCCGCCTGGCAGGTGAGAGCGTGGCTCTACCGTGTGAGCTATCCACGAACACAAAAATATTCGTTTCAAACTCAAAGTCATTACTAGATCCCTCTCTCACCCACTTCTTGAGACCGCCGATTCGTTCGTACACCACCATCGCGAATAATTTTGACCAGCAGTTAAGCTTAATAGCCAATATTCTCAACACAAACATATAACATAGAAACGATTGAGACATTGAGTATGCTCCGGTGTATGGGGTGAATTTTTAATTCAGAAAAGTGAGTGGAGCAGGCACTTATGTTGGTAACAACAAGATATGAAGTGAATAGAAAAGTGCCAGAAGACAATAGAGAATAAAATTTATTTCGCGGCGGTGGTGGGGTTTGAACCTGCGACCTTATTGGTACGACAACTCCGCCTGGCAGGTGAGAGCGTGGCTCTACCGTGTGAGCTATCCACGAACACAAAAATATTCGTTTCAAACTCAAAGTCATTACTAGATCCCTCTCTCACCCACTTCTTGAGACCGCCGATTCGTTCGTACACCACCATCGCGAATAATTTTGACCAGCAGTTAAGCTTAATAGCCAATATTCTCAACACAAACATATAACATAGAAACGATTGAGACATTGAGTATGCTCCGGTGTATGGGGTGAATTTTTAATTCAGAAAAGTGAGTGGAGCAGGCACTTATGTTGGTAACAACAAGATATGAAGTGAATAGAAAAGTGCCAGAAGACAATAGAGAATAAAATTTATTTCGCGGCGGTGGTGGGGTTTGAACCTGCGACCTTATTGGTACGACAACTCCGCCTGGCAGGTGAGAGCGTGGCTCTACCGTGTGAGCTATCCACGAACACAAAAATATTCGTTTCAAACTCAAAGTCATTACTAGATCCCTCTCTCACCCACTTCTTGAGACCGCCGATTCGTTCGTACACCACCATCGCGAATAATTTTGACCAGCAGTTAAGCTTAATAGCCAATATTCTCAACACAAA
>NW_027626823.1:0-5722 GCF_034508935.2 Berghia stephanieae
CAATGGCATACTCGAAGTTTAAATATTGATGTCTTTTACTTTTGTATGACATTTCGTCTTCAGAGCTGTCGTTTATGCAAATCTCTATAGACCGCTTTTATAGTGTAAACATAAACATTTTTGGCAATTTCCGTAAAAATAGAGAAGAATGATAGGATGAATGGTTTATTTTTCCTACTACACAACTACTTACTACTACACTACTACTACTACTACTACAAGTATAGAGTAGTAGTAGTATTTAGTAGTTAGTATATAGTAGTAGTAGAAGTATAGTAGTGGTAGGGTAGTAGTGGTAGTAGAAAGTAGTAGTAAGTAGTAGTAGTAGTAGTAGTGGTATATGGTAGTAGTAGTATAGTAGTATATAGTAGTAGTATAGTAGTAGTAGTAGTAGTAGTATATGTAGTATAGTAATAGTAGTAGAGGTGATGGTGGTGGGGTGGTGGTATTTGTAATAAACTAGGGGAATGTCATAAATGTGTTTGTTGTGGTGGTTGGAGGATATGGGGGAAGGGTAAGGGTGAAAGAGGAAAACCAGAAAAAAGGGAAAGGGAAAAGGATATATAGCGGCAGTAATGATGATGATAATGATAATGGTATAATACTGATGAGAATGATGATGATAATGATGAGTGATGATGATGATAAATGATGAGGAAAAATGAAAAGAAGAACAAAAAACAACAAAGGAAGAAGAAGAAGAGGGGAAGAAGAAGAAAAGAAAAAAGAAAAGAAGAAGAGGAAGAAAAGAAAAAGAAGAAGAAGAAGAAGAAGAAAAGAAAAGAAGAAAAAGAAGAAGAAGAAGAAGAAGAAGAAGAAAGAAGAAGAAAAGAAGAAGAAGAAGAAGAAGAAGAAGAAGAAGAAGAAAGAAGAAGAAGAAGAAGAAGAAGAAGAAGAAGAAAAGAAGAAGAAGAAAAAGAAGAAGAAGAAGAAGAAGGGGAAAAGAAGAAGAAGAAGAAGAAGAAGAAGAAAAAAGAAGAAGAAGAAGAAGAAAAAGAAGAAAAGAAGAAGAAAAAGGGAAGAAGAAGAAAAAAAGAAGAAGAAGAAGAAGAGAAGAAAGAAGAAAGGAGGAGAGGAGGAGAAGGAGAGCTAGGATTAAGATGAAGAGTAATCGGAAGAGGTTTAAAAAAATACATGGAGAGAATCTAGTAAAGGAACGAAAAGTGGAAAAGCATAACCATTCCATCAAAAGTTTAAATAAAAATGATTGTTGCATGGTCTTCAATGACTTTTTCGTAAATAGACTTGGAAAGACTATACACATCAAAGCTGTGGATTTTTCCTTTGCAATGTTTCTGTTCTCCTAACACGTGTTATACATGGATCACTGTGTTTATATCAACATCCTAACACCCTTCGTGATAAGCCTTTGAAAAGTTTGAACAAAAAGTCACAAAAGGCGTCGAAATCAGAGTACAGTTCTCGCTGAATCTTTATCGAATTTCAGCACGCTCTCGGGAGCTTGTTTTTGGCTTCTTCCCAAGAAAGTGCTATATCCAGTGAATCTGTATCACATCTTGTCCCACAAACCCCCCTCTAAAACCTCTTTCCCAATCGATGTGGTGTAAAAAATGCTAAAAAATCAAACGTAAGGTTGGAGCGCGCTCAAATAGCTTGTTTAGAAAATATTTAAAACACTGTGGAGCTCGTTCAGAATTATGAATATAGAGTTTTGCACCCAGATGTACTCAATGCCTCAGTTTTTGTAAGATGAATGGTGGCCACGTCTGGGTTAAATTCCCAATCGAGACAGGCTGATATTTTGGAATGATTTTTCTCTTTTACTTTATGTTTCTGCTTTGTCTGGCACTGCTTGATACACACCTTCTAGACGGAATTTTGTATAAACAAATGTCCGTTTTAAATTGAAAAATCGTTTTGTTTAGGTATGCAGAATATCAGATTGAGCGGTGGTTTTGCTTTTTACTTACTTTTCCGGTTTTTTCTTCTCAATGTGAATTCCATTAAGATCTGTGCTTACCAAACATAATATTGGCAAGGACTTCCGTTCTATGTTTCTGACCCACACTCTCTCATATTGACCTTTCTCGCGTTCGGAATCGCCATATGGTTTGAGTCTAAAAATTTTGTTTTGCCTTATTTCTACATATATTTATTTTATTATCCCGCCTTTCATCTTTAAGGGTCGTTGGTGTCTAAGGATACATGTGATAAAGAAGGGGCGGGTTTTTTGTTTTTTGTTTTGTTATGTTTGTTATTTTTTTGTGTCTTTTGTTTTTTTTTTTTTATTGTCTGTTATATTTTGTTTTGATTTTTAAACATTTTTTTTAAAAAGGGTTTTTTTTTAAAAGATTTTTAATGATATATTATATTTATTTTTGGTAACCATTAAATGTATTACATATCGTGTGAGCCGGGGGCATGCTGGCAATCACTCGCTTTGGGTTGGCTTGAGCATTAAAAACAACAGAAAAAAAAAACAAAAAAGAATCTCACCACATTTCATGTTTCTGTGGTTGTGCTGGTAGACTGTATATTCTATGTCTGTTCAATGGCCAATGGCCTCTATTGAAAAACTCTTTGATAGGGTCAACATTATTTTACATATAAGTTTCTCAGGATTCTTCTTTAAACAAGGACACGATGTCAAAACAAAACAAAAGAAGTTTGCAGTCTTTGGGTCTCCCATCCTCTCACTGGCATAGTCAATGCCGTTTGAATTCACGATTGATTTTCTTTTGGGTTTTTAAAAAACGTAAAAATTCACCTTTTTGTTTTAAAAACTGAAATAAACCCGGGTTAATTGTTGGTACTCATTCAGAACCCTCTTTCATATCAGTCTCATCATTTAATAATTCAGTAAGTTTTGAGGTTGTTTATTGGATTTCAGACATTTTGTTTCAAAACTGTTTCAAAGCTCCCTTTACTTCAACATCCTCCAAAGTACGGAAAACTAATTACACCGTGACATTATTTCCGCCAAATTTAAATCCCACCTTATTTCATTAAAACACTGTCGGAATCTGACAAAACAGAATTTTACAAAGATCCTGGCAGAGACGCTCGCTGAAATTTACGAAAGATTAGAATGACCCTCAACTCGTCAAAGAGGTTTTGAACAATGATTCTTATTGAATTCTCAGGTTGGAGACTTTTTTGATAAGTTAGGTTCTCTAAAACGATCGAAATTTAAAAGGTATTTTTTTCTATCCAAAAGGGAAAAAAAAGGGTTTTTCTAAAGTACGACAGAGTACAAGCTTCACCGTTCTCATGCACACCCAAACGAGTACCCGGGAACCCAAACGGTCGTATTCGAGCAGGTAATTTTTGCCAGTGGCCTATCGTTTAGAAAATGGTTATTTACGGTGCATTAATGTCGGGGTTGATAAAAAGTACTACATATGTACTTATACTCATGAATGAAATGTCTTCAGTTTTTAAAGCACTGAATAACAAAATAATTATTCGGTATGCTACTACATCCGCCCTTCCCATCTTTTACCTCCACCGACGCATCCCCAACAAGACCGCCACCATTTTTTTTTTTATTTCAAAGTTAACTGATACCTGCCGTACTCCGGAAATGCACGTATTCAAAGATTTGACCAGAAAACGCATCCTTCAAATATCGTTCGATTTAAATAAACCTCATCTTTCCCTTTAAAAACCTCATACATGGGCCTCACCTCGGTTTGAGAGTTTTTTGCCAAGACAAGGGTCTTTTAAATCGATCGATATTTGAAGGCTTTAAATACGCGTCTTTCCAGATTATGGAAATTTACTGGTTAAAGAGATGACAAAATGTAATGATGCTATGCGTTTAAGCAAAATATTCACAACATCCACCAGCTGGATATTACGCGCCCCAAATTCACAAAACTATATTAATCCTAAACGTTTATAGTCTGATTGATAGAATTTAGTGAGAACTAATCATTAACAGGCTATCTAAAAACAATAACAAAGAGCCGAGTGACGTCGATTTAGTTCCATTTACTTGGTGGAAATTAAGAAATGTTGGAATAATGCAAGTAAAATTTTAGCACTTGGTAAGTGGGAAAGCACGAAAGGGATGGGACTTATTTGTGGGTTTGAAGTTGAAATACGTACGACATGGGTTTAAAATAGAAACCCGGAATGACAGACTCGGCAACCAATGAGATTATACTCAGTCATACTCTGTAAAACCCCATTTCTTTCATTGGAGCCAGAAAACTTGTACTTAAGATATGGGTTTTATGTAAATGACCCTCGAATGCCAAAAATTATTAAAATTGACAAATCTCTCCTTTTTGTCAATTTGATACATTTTGACTAACAGAGAAAGGGGGGGGGGGGGTTTATCGAGTAATATTTAAAAATTAAGAGTATTCTGGCCAAATGGGAATAAAATGCATTTTGTTAAAGCGGTAGCAACGTGTGAGTACGTTTTGGAGGAGGTTCAAGGAAAACGCAATTACTGGATGAGTAAGTAGCGCAGGATAAAAAGTTAAGAAAGGATGAGGGGTAGGGTGGGGGTCATTCAGTTGAATTATGGTTGATGGGAGTGTCAGGATTCGTCAACTAGTAAATAAATGAGTTAAATTTAAGAGCGAGTGGAGGAGAAATTCTACTTCTAGTTAGATGTTAATGTTTTTTTTTATGACTAAGTCATGATGGGCATGGCTTGTCTACCCCTGAAGACCTTCATATAATATTATCGTTTGATTTGCATTCATTTTTGCCCACCAAACTTTTTCTTTTTCTTCTTCTTCTTCTTCTTCTTCTTCTACACTACTACACACTACTACTACTACTACTAACTACTACTACTACTTTCTGCTACTACTACTACTACTAACTACTACTGCTACTACTACTACTACTAAATACCCACTACTACTAAATACTACTACTACTACTACTACTACTACTACTACTACTTCTTCTTCTTCAATCTTTTCTTCTTCTTCTTCTTATTCTTCTTCTTCTTCTTCTTCTACTACACTACTACACTACTACAAATACTACTACTACTACTACACTACTACTACTACTAAATACTACTACTACTACTACACTTTCTTCTTCTTCTCTTCTACTACTATACTACTACTACACTACTACTACTACTACTACTACAACCACTACTACTACTGCTGCTACTACACTACTACTACCTACTTCTACTACTACTACTACTACTACTACTGCTACTATACTAGTACTACTACTACTGCTACTACTACTACTACCTACATACTACTACTACTAATGCTGCTACTACTACTACTACTACTACTAACTACTACTACTACTACTACTAATACTACTACTACTACTACTACTACACTACTACTACTACTACTACTACTACTACTACTTCTTATTCTTCTTCTTCTTCTTCTTCTTCTTCTTCTTCTACTACTACTACTACTACTACATACTACTACTACACTACTACTACTACTACTATACTATTACTACTACTAAATACTACACTACTTCTTTTTCTTTTTCTTCTTTTTCTTCTTTTTTTTTTCTTCTTTCTTCTTTTCTTCTTCTTCTTCTTCTTCTTTCTTCTTCTATCTTCTTCTTCTCTTCTTCTTCTTCTTCTTCTTTTTCTTTTTCTTCTTTTGGGCGTCGTCTTTGTCTTCTTCTTCTTCTTTCTCTTCTCATTCTTCTTATTCTCCTTCTTCTTGTTCTTCTCTTTCTTCTTCTCTTCTTTTTTCCTTTTTTTCTTCTCTTCTTCTTTTTTTCCTTCTTTTTCTTCTTCTTCTTC
>NW_027626824.1:0-5720 GCF_034508935.2 Berghia stephanieae
AATTCTGTACAGAACGAGGGTTTTGTTTGACATTTGAGGGTTTCCCAAAACCCTTTTATAATGCCAAATAATCTATTTGTCCTGAAAAAAATTTTTCAGACTCCTAATTAATACATGAATAGTTTTTGGTACTTTACTTATTTTTTAGCCGAGTTTTTCTACCGTTGTCTGTTTCTCTTCTCCAATACTGCCCTCCCCCATTTGTCTCTTTTTTTCTTTCCTTTTTTTTTTTTCAGATGTTTCAAATAAATATTCCTAATATTTTAATTTTTTCCACTTCTTCCTAATTTACGGGGGCTGAAATGACCAAAAAACTAGTAAACGGAGTTTTCCTTTTCAGATTTAAAATTCCAAAGATTTAGGGGGAAACCTCTTAAAAACCCTTCCCCCCCCCCCCCCCCCCCCCCCCCCCCCATTTCCCAGAAAGGTTTGCAAAAAAAAACTGTATACCCTTTTGACAAAGTACCTTTTCTGAATTAAATAAGACCTCTCAATTACAGCTTAAAAATTATTTTTTATAAAATTAATTCTTCAAAGGCTTAATCTAAAATTTATTCCTGTCCTTTTCAAAGTTTTTTTTGGGCCTTTAAATTAAACCACACTTAATTCTTTTAAAATCATACCGCCGTCGTTACCATTTGTTAAACGTTTGTTACCGAAAACTCTTTCTTAAAAAATTTAGTTAAGGGGGTTCCCCGCTGATCCCTAAAACTGAAATCGTCATTTCAAATAACTTGATTCACATTTTTTATAACCTCTACCTTACGCTTTCTTTCTGGTGCCATAGAGTAACCCAAACAATATTTCCGTGTCAACAAGATATACGTATATGGGTCCGAAATAAGTAAATACGTCGCCTAGCTGGCAAGGCAAATTTTAACCAATCTAAGCACCTCAAAATTTCTTACACCACCCATATACAATATCATCAATACACGAAAAAATTTAATTTCCGAAGGGGAAAATTTTCTCTTTTTTTCCAGGCGTTGAAGATCAGATGTTTCAACATTTTAAAAAATTTTTCATTTGATATATCGACTTTAACAAATATGAACAGACGTTAAATACAATATTCAATTCTGTAAACAATGTTTTAATTTTTTATATATTTATTTCGTTTAAAAAACTTTTCATTATAGACATTAAACGAGATTGTTTTATATGGGACTATTTTTTTCCCTTTTTCCCAAGTTTAACCAAAAAATTATGTCAAAAAGGATAAAATAAAAACCTAAAAATATTGTGCATCCCTTTCCCAAAAACTTTGCTTATTTTTTAAAAAAATGGGCAAATATTTTTTTTTTACAAATTTGGGGCAGTTACCCCATTTAATGTCTACATCAATATTACAACTGCGTCACGCCATATCCAAAAACTTTGAAGCACCGGGACGGGATACCGGTTTGCCTAACCAACGGATAGCATGGGGGTATGTATTTTAAATCCGGCTTTATTGGCACCTCTTGAAACCAAGGCTTTAAGTGATTACCTATTAAACCGGCCTATTCATTTTTTGCCTTAAAACCCGTTTATCTCGGCGCAAATCTAGCTAACCCCCCCCTGCGCCTCCTACTTTAATCTTGCTGATATAAAAAATATAAAATATATAAATATATAAATAAAAATATAAAAAAAAAAATATAAAAAATTTAAAATGAATGCTATCGGGGGTGCCTCACAATCCCGGGGGAAATTCCAAAAATGGTTATGACTTGAAAAATTCATGTATCGTTTTGAATGTAAAGTTTTAATTGTACACATAAGGGTCTTTTACTGCATTTCCCTTTTCTCCAAAAAATTTCATCAAGTTTATTTTGATTTGACAAACCGACAAGAGCTCTTTACAGAAAAAAAAGGGTTAGGTACCGAAGACCACAATCAATTTAAAATTATGTTTTTCTTCTCCCACTTGGTGCGAGCAAAGGGGAGGGGCTTTGTTTAAGTACTTAAAAACTAATAACTTAATAGGTTCTTTTCGGCAAAAATGAAGATAAATTACAAGAAAATCAAATTTTTTGCTTTCAGGGGTCTATTAAAATGAAGTATCAATTTAAATACTGAAAATTTTTAAAAAACTTTTTTGTTTTCCCCCAAAAGAAAGCATTGGTTTTTTTATATAAATTTACTTTTTTTTCCTCAGAAGTGAAAATACTGAATTTTGCTACTTGAAAAACAGTTATGTACCTTTGCTAAAATTTTTGCTATGGTTTTTTTGTTTTTGCTTTATTATTTTTATTCAATTTTATTCTTTTAAAAAAAATAAAAAATTTAAATAAAATTTTTTCTTCTTAAAGTCCCAACTGTTCAACATCGGTGACATGTACCCTTTAAATCCCCATCAGAAAACCTCAGAAAACTAATATTCTTTTCCTTTTTTCTTTGCACCCCTTTTTCAACTATTCAAATATTTTTTTTTTGATCACCTTACTCTTTTTACCTTCTATTTTTCCCTGGAGAGCAAGATTTCAATACTTTTTATGTCAAATTTGGGTGCGCTAAAAATTGCATTTGGGCTTTTTCTTATTGAACGAGTTAATACCTTTTAGTTTCACTTTTTTAAATCTTCTTCTTAGTTTTCTTCTCTGAACATGAGGTTTTTAACACCCTTCTAAAAACCACATTTCGCTGCCCCATTTTTTTCCCTAAGTCTCGTAATAATAAAAAAAAATAAAAAATAATAATAATAATAATAAAAAAAATAAAAAATAATAAATTTTAATAATATTAATAAAAAAAATTAAAAAAAAAATTTAAAAATATACTAGCGATGAGAAGTTAGATGATAGATATGATTGATGATGATGAGAAGATAGGAGTAAAAATTAGGGTAGGGGAATAATAAAAATAATAATAAAAATAATAATAATAATAATAATAAAAATAATAAAAAAAATAATAATAATAATAATAAAATAATAAGATAATAAAATAAAAAAATAATCTAATAATAAAAAATTAATAATAATAATAATAAAAAAATAATAATTTTAAATTAATAAAAAATAATAATAATAATAATAAAATAAAATAAAAATAATAATAATATAAAAAAAATATAATAAAATAAAAAAATGGTAATGAATAATAATGATGATCATATTGGTTGAACTGTTGAATACAATCCGATTTGTTTTCTTTGTAGCAAAAAACTTGTCTTTTAATGTCTTTTGTTGGTTATTTCAGCAGGGCTTCTTTAAAACTCGGCCCTAACAGACCCAAATGACGTAAAAAACACTTTTGGGGCCACAGGGGAAAACAAATTTGCGTTGCATTCAAAATTCAACCAATATATATCTTTTTTCCTTGACCACTACTAAAGACACCTAATAATAGGGCTTAGGGGGGCAGGCCCCAAATTTAAAGATGGCTTGGTACGGGCCTTCGAAAGTTATGGGCCCGATACTACCAAAAAATGACCAAAAAGCCAGTCCCTTTTTCCCCAAAAAAAAAAATCGGAGTTGTATTCAAAGTTTTTAACCAATGAAAAACTTATTTTCATAGCTCGCTAAAAAAAACCACCATTGCCCCCTCCCCATCCGTCCAACCGCTTACCTCCTTCATTCCTTTCCTATCCCTTCATTTCCCCCAAAAAGAATTGTAACCCCTAATGCATTCCATGTCTACTTTTTTTCATTTAATTTTGTATTTCTTTTTTTAGGTTAAGCAATGTGAAGGCATCCCCAAACGACTGTTACTTACGAAAAATATAAAAAAACAAAGAAAGCGAACCCTTTTCATCATTCTTCTCCCCCCCTTCCGAGATGACGTAGGATATACCCCCTTCTTAAAATGAAAATTTATTCGATTTACCTCGTCGACTATCATCCTCAGCGGGATATATAGTAAAGGGGGTTTCTGACCCCCTTTTAAGATCTGCAAAGTAAACAAAACGACAAGGAGGAACATCACCTCACCGCGATTTTAACCTTGAAACCACGATAAAAAAAATTTAGATCAACGTTACGGATTTTTTTTTTTTTTGGTTTTTGTTTTAATTTCCCCTATTCGATGGGTGCACCAAGGCGTTCTCAAGGCTGGAAAACCCTGAAGACCTTTGCTTTCCACACTGGGGAGAGGGCCTACCTTGTCAAAACAGGGGTGTCCTAAAGCCTTCCCAACCCTCAGACCGTGCAAGCACCAAAGGCCCACTCGATCGGGATTCTTTAAAATTATCCAACCATCAAAGCTTTCAGTCCTGGTATTTTTGACAAGTTTTGGGGTCAGCGGGCACAACGGTAAAGTCCTTGTTCGGGAAAACAGAAAATAATTATTTTTTCTTTCAGTTCCTGTTTGACTCGGGCGAGTCAACAACGTGCTTAAAGAACCGCGAAAAAAAACCAAAATTTCATAACCGATATAATATATAAGCGAGAGAAGAGAGAGAGAGAGAGAGAGAGAGAGAGAGAGAGAGAGAGAAAGAGTCTAATTAAAATAAAAAGAAACATTTTTAATCGTTTTTGCCTTTATTCTTCTTTAAATTTTTACGAATTCCTGTTTTATGAATGGTTTGGACGAGGTGGGGAAAATTAAATCGACTCATGGGGTTTTAAACACCTTTTTTAAAACATTTTTTTTTAAACATGGAGCTCGTGAAAATCTTTAAATTTAAAAAGTGTGTTTTAAAATATAATAAATAATTTTAAAAAAAAATTTATATAATATAAAAAGTATTAAACCGGGAAAGGAACTTTTGGACCCCCAAATTTGTTCATTTACATACTTTTTCCAATAGGGGGCCCCAAAACCGGCCCCTATTGATTTTTACCTCAGCACATTTACTTTTTTATTTTTATTAAAGTTTTCAAACCCCAAACCCTCAATGATATTAATGAAACATAGTAAAGTTTTTTGTTAAACCCAAGTAAAAGATTTTTGCCTAAATTTTTCACTTGGCAAAAGTACCCCCCTGAAAAAAAAACAATAGGGGAAACCGTGTTTTTTATCGAAATTTCAATAGTGAGGCAATATATCTTTCCGAAATTTCTCTAAAATTCTAGGCATTAATGATTTTTTAAGTAATGAAACCTTAAAAATTTTGTGAAAATTGATGAACGAGAATGAACAAGAATACAATTTTAATCTATTTTAGAAACAGATTTATCGAATCTTGGCCATTCTTTCTTGGGGGACAAAAAACAAACATATAAAACCTTTTTTTTGTAAACGTATTTTGTCAATTTCCGCCCCAAAAAAAGGGGACTCGCACTCCCACCCGCAAGTCATTAGGTGGGTTTTCTTATCGCTTTAATTCTTATCAAAACCTTTACAAACCCATTATTGAGTAGCAGTTGTGCCTGATGCCATTAAGCCACCGACGTCTGAAATGGAGATCTTCTGTCTAGCATAAATCTCAATGCCGAATTAAACCTCCATTCCAGGCGTTGCTGTTGCCATACGACTTCGAAATGATTTGGGCTAGACGTCAATTGACCCGTTCATTCTAAAGATTTAAATGCAATACCTAAATTTTAACTTTACTACAAAAGAAACTTTTTAAATGAAACCGTGGTTCTTATTTTTTTTAAGAAACCAATGATTATCTGATAACAAATGACTTGCGGAGAGAGTGGGGCCGACGGGGCCTCCTATAGCCCAAGTATTTTTCGTCCTTCGATTCCCCCAAAATAGACGCTATGGCACGTGGGGGAAAATTTATGCTGAGGCATCATTTAAGAGACACCGAGAAATTTAAAAAGGGAAGTTAGCCTTCTTTTTACACC
>NW_027626825.1:0-5722 GCF_034508935.2 Berghia stephanieae
CTTCCTATGTTCAATGCATTTGAGAACAATTATGATAATTATTGTTAAGGCGATGGTAATAAGGCTGTATTTATTTTTGACAGTGAAGATGATGATGATAAAGACGTCGGGGATGATGATATATTTTCATTAATTCATATAAATATCACACTTATTTTTCATTTCAGCATCATGCATTATTCAAGAAATACTTTCGCCAAGCAGAGCATTCTGGATACTATCCTTCCACGTCGAAAGCCCGGCATGCCAATTTTGCCAGTAATAGGACAAAGATACCGACTCAGTGAAGGAGATATAAGACAAGCGAATAAGCTGTACAAGTGTCCAAGTGAGGAATTTCTTTCTTTGTTTTTTTCTTACATTATATCAGTCCGGTCTCTGCATTCTCCACCTCATCATCATCATCATCATCATCATCATCATCATCATCATCATCATCATCATCATCATCATCATCATCATCATCATCATTATCATCATCATCATCAGCATCATCATCATTGTTATCATCCTTAAACCTCCTCCTTTTCTTCCTATTATACGGGAGGAGGAGGAGACTTCTATTATATTCAGGTCTAAAATGTATTGAAGATTATTATGTGAATTTACAAAGAAAAGGCCCGTTTCGAGTGCTATCGAGCTCGTCGAAAAAGAAATTTAGAAAACGAAAATGACTTTCAAGAGAAGTTTTTGATCTCTACGCCATATAACCATTTTTAAATTCACAGACTAACAATGTTCATATATATAATATATATATATATATATATATATTATATATATATATATATATATATATATATATATGGTTTATACTCACAGGCTTGATGCTCGTCAAAAAGTCAATGATTTAACCAATCTCACCTATTTTGGACAGACACGAATCGAATAATTTGACCAGAAAACTCGTTCTTCAAATATCGATCGATTTAAATGGCACTCATCTGGACAAAAACTCTCAAAATGGAACTTCGCAAGTCAAGTGTATTGAATATATATTGAATATTGAACCGAGAAAACTAGCTACGCGAATAAAAAAAAAGAATTTTGAATTAGCACAATATCCACTAAATGTGCTCAAAGTGTTTTACAAGGGGTCCCTAGCCAACAGCAACCTTTAACATGTAGGACGAGAAATGACGTCTGTTAGGTGATATTATATTTATTTGGACAGAGGCAACGCTGTTAACGGCCATGGACTCATTTCACACCTGAGTGCGGTTAGAGAATGTGAGTAAAGAGCCTGATTCCAAGAACTCAACTATGAGCTGCTCAGAGCGGCTCTCAAAGCCAAGATTTTCCGATCCGAAGGCGAGTGTCATACCGCTAATCCACATAGCCGCACAAGAAGCAATACGTTTCATTCTTCTTTTACTAATATGACTTTTTCAGCTTGTGGAAGAACTCTACAGGATTCATCCGCAGAGTTTTCATTCACGACGACCCGGGGCAAGGCTCAACTGTGTCAGTGGCGGATATCAGCCACCCACGGAGACACCATCGTTCTCAACATCACCATGTTGAACATCCCCAAGTCGCACGACTGTAAGCTGGACTATTTGGAGGTCCGAGATGGACATTATGTAAAGTCTCCATTACTTGGTGAGTTTCTTCAAGAAAGGGCAAGAAATAGGAAATAATGTGACCCATCGCTTCAAATAATATGGTCTATTCAGCGAAAAAGGGGGTCCTGATAGCTCAGTTGTTAGAGCACTCGCTTCACGTGCAAAGGAACTGAAATCGATCCCGGGTGCAGTCGAGATTTTTTTCTGATTCCCCTACCCAACAGTGAATGGGTAGCTGGATCTGTTAGATCTGGCAAAAGTACTTTGCGATAGACCACCGTCCTATACAAAGGTTAGCAAGTAATTGCTATTGTCCTTCTCATGCAATATAATCCCGGATAAAATCCGACTCCATGGGCATTATGGCTCTGAGGGACTACTTTTTAATAAGTCAGCGAAACAACCGCCATTTTCAATGCACTTCTCGATTCTCTGCAACCACCCGTTAAATGCAGTGATGTGCGACAATTTTGCTATGTACTGTGTACACTGGTACATTGTAAATTGTTGTGATGGAGGATGACACGATTTCCCAAGGAACCTGACTTGATGGTCTTAATTTTTCTCGAAAAATCATATTGTAATATTATTGTGCGTTGATTGCAGTGTTGATCGGAGCGGGCCAACGCAAAATGAGGTCAGACGAGTCAAAAAAGAACATATGCATGACAAGTGGATTGAAAACGGTGGTTGTTTCGATGAATAAACCATAATATAATAATAAAGATAATTCGTGTTTCAAAAGTTTCAAGTTTCAAAATCTTATGACACGACTTTCTCTCTGAGTTATAGGAGAGGGAAACGTATTTATGAAATGGACATTGGAGTAATATTGATGATGAACATTGAATTTATAGTAGTCAAAAACATGAAACTTGGGTTGAGTTGATGTGTTTAATTGTGTTGAAAGAATATAAATAAAATAAGAAATAAATTCCCTTTATTCATCCCAAAGTGGACATTTTTATTTAGGATATATTCCAAGGAAAGACTGGATTAACCCGGGCGTCAGCCGCAGTGCAGCGCTCCAAAGTAAGCTAAGGCTAGGTGACTTAATCAAGGCCACACAACACAACGGTAATCGAACTCGGTACCTTTCGGGTACGAAGCATAGACCATACCGCTGAGCCACGCTGTTTCATAAAGTGCAAAGTCTCACAATTTCATGTCTCTGGTCATTTCAACTTTAAATTCACTTTTTGGTATATGCCTCACTCCAACATAATAAAAAAAAAAGTTAAGTTTTTATATAGCGCAATGTCCACCAAACATACTCAAAGCGTTTTACAAAGGGTCTCTGACCAACAGCAACACGTATCATAAAGAACGAGGCATGACGCCTGTTATGCGAAAATACATTTTTTTCAGACAGAGACAACGCTGTTAACGGCAAGGTACTATTATAACACCTGAGTACGGTGAGAGAATGTGAGCAAAGAGTCTTTTCCAAGGACTCAACTATGCGCCAATCGAGGCTCAAATCTAGGACCTTACGACCCGAAAGCGAGTGTCATACCACAATACCGCATAGCCGCGCAACCAGAGTGACGCAGAGAATTACAAAGTATGCTCTCATAGTTTATAAGTTAGATTCTTGTTTTGTTTGGGGTTTGTGTTATGTTTTGTTTGTTTGTTCTTTTCTTTGTTGGTATCACATCAGCTCCAGCATAGCGCTACATAACCATCCGACCTACCAAGATCTTGTTTCGACAACAACAAAAAATGAATAAAATGAAAAAATGGTTTTTAAATTGTACGAGAAATAAAGAGAGGGAGAGAGATATTGAGTATATGAGAGAGAGAGAGAGAGAGAGAGAGAGAGAGAGAGAGAGAGAGAGAGAGAGAGAGAGAGAGAGAAGAGAGAGAGAGATAGAGACATGGAGAGAGAATCTGTTTGCATTAATGAAAATGATTAAAACTTTTTAATTTTATAAATCTTTATTATCAATCTTCCTTCCTTCCCGTCCTCCCACTTCTTTCCACGCACAACATTCTAAAGGTCGTTTCTGTGGCAGTAACCTTCCACCCACACTGGAGTCGACGGGTTCGCGGATGTGGATTGAGTTCAATACCAGAAATGGCCACGGGAAAGGATTCACTGCCAATTATGAAGGTAAATGTCTGTGGACCAATTCAATCTGAAATTATTCAATTTTGTGTTCAATAGGAAAAAACCAAACTGGTTCTTAATTCATATGAAGTGTAAAACCTCTCTTCTGGAGGACTGTTTACATACCGTGTGTCATTGATCGTCTGATTTCAGAGTGACAGTGTCTTATTATGTTCTAGTCTAAATGAATGCTGGGGTCAACAAAGATCTTCCATCATCGCTCTTTTACGTTCAGTAATCCTAAGAATCTGCCTTTACAAACATTAAGGGAGATAATGTTAAGATATATGTTGAAAGATGTAATTCGTCTATGAGAGAAATTAATCTAATTCAAAGGACTATGACAATTTGGAATATTCTAAAGTTTGAGATAATAAATTCTAATTCATTTGTTAATTTTAAGAATGCCATTGATAGCATCTTACCAACATTATATTTGATTTTGACGAATAATGTAACATGACATTAGATATTATTGTATTTTGTTATCAATTATTTGAAACTCGAATTACAAGTTGGACATGCCAAATGAATGTAAATCGAGTAAATTATACTACGAATATTGAATGTGACAAGTATTTATTTACTAGATATTTAACTCTAAATATTATCAATTAATTGACATTGAATACTAATTATATGATTGATAAAATGTATCTATGCTTACAAGTTACACAGAACATTTAAAGGTTTTTAGAACATATTAGCTCTTAAACGATAAGATACGATACGATACAATATACATCATGTTACTGAAATAGTTATGCCACCTCAATGTAACATATTCATTATTAGTACTCCGAATGAATGGTTACATACACACTCCCAAAGATTTATGAACCAAAAGAGTCGAGGGTTTGGTGTCACGACTTTCCTTCCTATTGCTGTAGATGAGTAAAAGATAATTACAAGATATGAAGTGAATAGAAAAGTGCCAGAAGACAATAGAGAATAAAAAAATTTTCGCGGCGGTGGTGGGGTTTGAACCTGCGACCTTATTGGTACGACAACTCCGCCTGGCAGGTGAGAGCGTGGCTCTACCGTGTGAGCTATCCACGAACACAAAAATATTCGTTTCAAACTCAAAGTCATTACTAGATCCCTCTCTCACCCACTTCTTGAGACCGTCGATTCGTTCGTACACCACCATCGCGAATAATTTTGACCAGCAGTTAAGCTTAATAGCCAATATTCTCAACACAAACATATAACATAGAAACGATTGAGACATTGAGTATGCTCCGGTGTATGGGGTGAATTTTTAATTCAGAAAAGTGAGTGGAGCAGGCACTTATGTTGGTAACAACAAGATATGAAGTGAATAGAAAAGTGCCAGAAGACAATAGAGAATAAAAATTTTTTCGCGGCGGTGGTGGGGTTTGAACCTGCGACCTTATTGGTACGACAACTCCGCCTGGCAGGTGAGAGCGTGGCTCTACCGTGTGAGCTATCCACGAACACAAAAAATATTCGTTTCAAACTCAAAGTCATTACTAGATCCCTCTCTCACCCACTTCTTGAGACCGCCGATTCGTTCGTACACCACCATCGCGAATAATTTTGACCAGCAGTTAAGCTTAATAGCCAATATTCTCAACACAAACATATAACATAGAAACGATTGAGACATTGAGTATGCTCCGGTGTATGGGGTGAATTTTTAATTCAGAAAAGTGAGTGGAGCAGGCACTTATGTTGGTAACAACAAGATATGAAGTGAATAGAAAAGTGCCAGAAGACAATAGAGAATAAAAATGTTTTCGCGGCGGTGGTGGGGTTTGAACCTGCGACCTTATTGGTACGACAACTCCGCCTGGCAGGTGAGAGCGTGGCTCTACCGTGTGAGCTATCCACGAACACAAAAATATTCGTTTCAAACTCAAAGTCATTACTAGATCCCTCTCTCACCCACTTCTTGAGACCGCCGATTCGTTCGTACACCACCATCGCGAATAATTTTGACCAGCAGTTAAGCTCAATAGCCAATATTCTCAACACAAACATATAACATAGAAACGATTGAGACATTGAGTATGCTCCGGTGTAT
>NW_027626826.1:0-5711 GCF_034508935.2 Berghia stephanieae
GAAACAAAACGTTTTTTTTTTTTTCCTTTTTGGGGTAAGATTATCAACCTTCAATTTGCTCATTCTGACAACATGGATGCTTCTTTTTGACAATGGAAAGTTTATAAAATTTTTTTTTTAACGGGGAGTATTTATATTGGGCAACATCCCAAACGTGCTCGAGCGCATTGTCAAAGAGTTCCTAGCCAACAGCAACACTTGGCATGTAGGACGTTTCTGCCGCCTTTTTAGGCGATTATTACATTTTTTTCCGACAGACAACGCTGTTTACGGCCCAGTTACTAAACTTATTGATAACAGACGTTTGTGATTTTTTTTTTAAACGAGAGTATTTATATCGGGCAATTTCCAAAAAAATGTGCTCAGGGCGCTTTGCAAGGAATTCCTAGCCAACAGCAACATTCAACATGTTGGGACGAGACATGCCGCCTGTTAGGTGATATTCCCATTTTCCCGGGACAGAGGCAATGCTATTAACGACCAGGAAACTCAACACATGAGTACCGTGAGAGAATATGGTATAGAGCCTCTCTCCAAAAACTCAACTATGCGCCGCGAAGAGCAGGACTCAAACCCTGGACTTTTCAGTATTTATTTGGGACCCAGCGTCTAAAAAGGGTATTATGTCGGGATAACCAGATGTCAAAAGTCCAATTAGAGTTTAACTTTTCAAAAATATGAATTTATTGTCTATTTAGCAACTTGAAATATGATATTCATCCTCCTCTATAATTTTGTATAAACTCGACGCAAGTCTTATATTTCTGGCTATAAATTCAGTTTTCAGCACCTTGATCATCCCGACATTAATACCGCTTTGAGGCGATAGGTCTATATTCTGTAACGTAATGTCTCAAATGGCCTCATCTTATTGATCGGGCGCGGAGGGGGTGTGAATCATTTTTTTCGGATAATCGGGAAAAATGAAATGCAATCAACCGAGTCGGGGGGTGGGTTTTCCGTTTCCCAATTTCGCGGTGTTACTACGACAGTTGTAAGTAAGTTGTAGTATTAATCCACTGGCCTGATCATTGGCTAAGAAGAAGTACAATGTGTAATTTAATAAAAATATTATATTGTGAGGGACAACGAGGAAAGACGAAAAACAACAACAATACACGGAGATACCAAAGAATTTGGGGAATGGGTGTCCGTGTAAATCTTTTTAATAATGATCTACAATAGTGTCATGTCCTCTTTACACGAACAATTCTATGAAAATAACAAACCCTCGCCAAGAAGAAAAAAAAAGATTATTAAATTGATCTAAAGATTAATGAGTAAAAAAAAAAACAACAACAAAATTCCCCTTATATTTATTCCAATCTACTTCATTAACTTGACAAAAGATGATTTTGAGCAGCTGTGGTGGTCTTGTGCTATGACACTCGCTTTCGGATCGAAAGGTCTGGGTTACCTTCAATGTCCTTTTTAAAATCTTTTAAAATAGTGATCTACAATATGTGTCGTGTCCTCTTTACACGAACAATTCTATGACCAAAAAAATAGATTATTAAATTGATATAAAGATTGATGATAGAAGAAAAAAAAAAACACAACAAATTCCCTATATAGTCCAGATAGTTTGCGTTTGGCTAAGATGCTCACAACATTGCCATCCGGAAGTATACGGACCCAAACACACAAAACTATTTTTTTAGTTTTATTACTGGTTACTAACAAGTAAGAAAAATACTCCTTAAACCCCACAGCAACCTAAAAAAAAAAACCCCCCAAAATTTGACGGCAACCATGCATGTATTTATTCCACAACTTTACTCCAAAAAAAAATTTGACCTAACAAAAAAAAATAAAGAATTTTTAACTTGTCCTAAAGATGATTTTTTTGGCGGCTATGCGTCTTGTGGTAGACACTCGCTTTCGGATCGGAATGTCCGGTTTACCAAGTAAAAGCGATGACCATGCCTAAGTACGTGACCATAAAGATTTATTCAAGTACAGATTGAATCGTTGCATAACGGGGGGGGGGGGGTTTTTTTTTTTTTTTTTTTTTTTTGGGGGGGGGGGGGGTCTTTTGTTGGTTTTTGTATTTTTTTTTTTTTTTTATTTGTTTTTTTTTTGTTTTTTTGGTTTTTGTTTTTGTTTTGCGGGGGGGGGGGGGGGGGGGGGGTTATGGGGGGGCATTAGGTAGTCATAAGATATCTCGCCATGGTTCGGCATATATTTGGCCCTCATTCCCTTTAACATATTAACCCCCAAACAAAAACCCCCCCCATCTCCGGTTACGAATTGGTGCCTTGTTTATATCAACACAAAACTAAAAATAACCGTAATTTTTTATAGCTGAATTGATAGAATTTAGTGAGAAAATCCCCTCAAAAGGCAATCTAAAAGCAAAAAACAAAAGCCGGGGACGTCCATTTAATCATTTAACGTAATGTGGGTATTGTAAGATTTTAAAACAAAAGCGCAAACACATGAAACCTTTACTATTCCTCCAAAACAACAAAAAAAATTATAAACTTTTAAACGCAGGCAGGGGAACCGTAAAAACAAAAATATAAAAAAAATTTTGATAATAAAAATTTTCCACATTACTTAAGTACTCTTTAGAGCGTTTCCCCAAGCTCAAAAGGAAAGTAGTTCTTTCACGGTCACAACATCACCAACGGAATCGTCCCCCAAAAAAAGGACCTTTGTTCCCCAAGAACCCAAAGATGTTAAAATCGATAGATTATCCTTCCCTTCCAGTTGTGAACAAAAGACATGAGTACCGTTCTCGGTAGAATCGGATCCTTTCAAATAAGAGGATTTCACGGGGTTTATTTTTTGATAGACTATCATAAACCGATTGAGAAATAGGTTAATTAATTTTGTATTTGAAAAGGAGAACAACAACAACAAAAAAAAAAACAACAAAAAACCACTTTGTTCCAGTCATATTTCTCTCTATTATTTACACTGTGGTTAAAGAATAAATAACACTGTTTTCGTATATTAAATTGAAGCTTACATTCAATTTCACGTTGTTATTGATGTCCCTACTAGGAGAATTTAATTAGAAATGCTTGAATCTTTTTGCATACCCCATACAGCTGCTCTTAACCAAAGTCGTTTTTTTCTTTTAGCAGCAGATGGAGCACCACCTCATTGGAGACTGAATGTGAGCGTCGCCATCGTCAACAGCCTGACACAAGAACCCTCTAGGACTGGCAGTTTGACGTCATTTTTTTAGGTTTGTGTAGCCGTCTAGTGAGTTGTCTAGTGCTTAGGCCACTGGGACCCCCCTCCTCCCACCCCACCCCCCCTCTTTTTTGGAGTTTATCCCAATATGTTTTTCAAGATAATAGAAACTTATTGCCATACAAATTCCACTGTTACCGTAAAATAAAGAGTCATTTAGAGAGTTATGGCCCTTTGAAAAAAGTGAGTTGTGTCCCATTGCAAAAAAGGCTCTGGAGACTACAATATTAATTCAAATATATGCAAATTGGGTATCAAACTGAAGGAAATTGAATATACTATCAAACTATGTGCACAAGCTTTTCAATTTGTAATATTATATAGATTCACAGAAAGTTGAAACAATTTGTCAGTAATCTCATGAAGTGTCATATCTAAACTTATGGGCTATTTCAGTGTTTTTTACACAAAAAATATTATTTAAATATGGCCAAAAACGATGTTCATTAAAAAATGTAGCACTGAAGGAAAGCTATGGCCCAAGCTCAAACAACCTTCATATTTACTACGTCACAGGAAAAACTAAAAGTGTACGCAACATTTGTTCACAACCCAAGTGAAGCATCATTACCGGGAAGGGGCTTTTGAACGAAACCCATTGTTTATAAAATTAAGAATAAATTTATACTCAAAAGGGGTTCTTGATTCAAGATGCATTAAAACATACTCCTTTTGTCTTTGCTGTTTGTTTTATTTTTTTTGTCCAAGGTTTATTTTCAACTGCTATTCTTCCCGCAGGCGTCCCTTTTCTGGGGACACTAAATATTTTTTTGGGAAAATTTCTTTTCCCCCGGGTGGGAATTTAATTTGGGGGGCTGTGAAACAAAATATACACTGGATATTGGATAATTGTGGTGTTTCTTTGGGAAAAAGCAGTGGGGACCCGTTTTTTTAAACAAAATTTTATGAAGAAGAAAGTTGTTTGGTTTTTTAGTCAAGGGAAAATTTGGGGGAGAAGGGCCAAAAAACTGTCCAGGATTGGGGTCAGTATTGTGCCCGTTTTTTTCCCTACTTTCCCAACGGAATTTTCTTTGAAGGCCCGGGAAAAAAAAACTCAGCATAAAAAAAAGGTTTTTACCCGGGAATTTTATTAGCTGTATGGCTTTAAATTCCCTTGGTGAAATTCCCTTTTTTTAAAATGAGGTCTTTACGGTTTTGAAACCCTGTCCTGGGTTAAAATTTTCAACAAAAAAAGCGGGCTTAGAGTCCCAAAACAGACAAATGCAATGTTTAACCCCGGCTGTTAGGTTTTTTCCAAATCAAACCCCACCAAAAGGGAAAATTTTGCAAATAGCCCTGCTTCAGTAAATTTCCCCAAAAACCCAATTCCCCTTTGGGTTTCCCCGGGGAAAAAATATGACATTATGGTGTGAAAGAACCCCGGGGGAAAAAATGATGTTTTGGTTTAAAACTGTGGGTTTTTTCCGAAAATTTCGGAAGCTTTCTTTTTACAGCAAGGGAAATTTTTACAAAGTATAAGTGTTTATGCCCAAATTTTTTTCAGGTGAATTGTGCTAGTACAAAATTCCCCTTTTTTTATTTATCACTGAAAAGGGAAACAAAAACACTGTAAATATTTTTTTTTCTATTTTGAGAAAATGGCTATCAAAAATTTAAAAAAAACCCCAATAGCTTTGTAAAAAAATTTTAAAGATTGAGGAAAAAATGGAAAAGTAAAAAAATTCCACAATTTTTTGCAATTTTTAAAACAATTTTAGGGTTTTAAAAAATATTTTATTCACAAAAATTTTGGGGCACGAAAAATTTTCAACCCCCTGACCTTTCAAAGGGCCCTAATCCGTAAATGATCTTGAAAAAACTGTAAACCCGGTTTTAATTTTTGTTATATTCCCTGAAGCATGCCTGAATTGGCTGTGAAAAAACCCCCTTGTTTATTCATCCCGAAGGGAAAAAGTACATGTTAAAAGATTTTTTTTTTAAAAATTTTTGAAAAAAATGGCATCAAAAATTTTTTAAAACGCTTTATGGTTTGTAAAAATTTTAAGATATGAGGAAAAAATTGGGAAAATTTCAATAAAAATTTCCCTTATTTATTGTATGTGAAACAATTTTAAGATGAAAAAACAACCCTTTTAAAGCACCAAAAAAAATTTTAAAAAAATTGCAACCCAATGACCTTTCAAGGGGGCCCTAACTCTCGTAAATGCAATTTAAAAAACGGTAAAACCCGGGTTAATTTCTCAAGGGTTTTTGCTGTTTAGAAAAAACCAAAGTGGCGAAAAACCCCCAAGGGGGGGGGGGGGGGGGGGGGGTTTGCCCCCTGGCCCTGCACTTGTGTAAGTAGAGCTCAAGGAAAAAGCTAAATTTTTTGGTTGAAATATTTAATAAAAATACGAAATTTTTTTTCTTTTTTTGGCAAAAAACTTTGGGTTTTTACGTCATTTTTTGGTCGTGTCAGGGGTTTAAAATTTACCCATGGCCACGAAATGAAGGGTTTTAGATTTTTTTTTTTTTAACTTTTCCCGTCAGAAGGATTGGAAGGGAGG
>NW_027626827.1:0-5718 GCF_034508935.2 Berghia stephanieae
ACCACTAAAAGGGAAAAGGAAAATTTTGGGGAAAAACGGGAAATAAATTTTAAAATTTAACCCAACCCTTAAAAATCAGATTTCCGGGTTTTTCCCCTTTTTTTTTCATTTAGATTGAAACTAACAAGGCAATTTTAATAATAAAAAAAGGTTTTTCGGGGGCGAAGTTGAATTTCCCGGCCTTTTTCCCCTTTATGAAAATAATTTTCTGCCTTTAATGATGGGAGGTAATTAAAAAAATATTTTGGAAGAAAAATTGCCTTGTGATCCTAAAAAAAACCTAAAAAAAAATAAAAAGGCCGCTCTCAATTTGGCTCCTGTATACAAGTGTTTGCCTTTATTAAGTTTTGGTCCGTAGAGACTGCTCTTGGAAAAGAAAGTAACTTTTTTGGGCTTTTTAGAACGATCGGAAATGTTTTCAAAACCAATTTTTGGATGAAAAAGGTTTATATGGGTTAATGTTAACAGTTTGCTGGGAAATAATCCCCAGGCATTAAATTTATTTTACGAGTTTTCAGATTTAAAAGGAAGGAAAACCAATGAAAATTTTACCCAATTATTAAAGTTTGAAATTTTTCACTCCCTTTTTTTCAAACCTTGAGGTATGGTGTTTCACTGTTTAAAGGCCCGGGGGAATGCTTGGGTTTGTTTTTTGTATTAAAAAAAAAGGTTGGTTTTACAAATCCTTTTTAGGGTAAGTAAACCTTTCTCCTCTTCGTTTTTTTTTTTAAAAAACAATAATATGCTTTGGACACATAAATTTTTATTTTTTTAAAGTACAAAATTTTTTCGTAAGATATCTAGGAAACAATAT
Source organism: Berghia stephanieae (assembly GCF_034508935.2). Classification (NCBI taxonomy): domain Eukaryota; kingdom Metazoa; phylum Mollusca; class Gastropoda; order Nudibranchia; family Aeolidiidae; genus Berghia; species Berghia stephanieae. The sequence goes on from NW_027626827.1 coordinate 815, forward strand.
GAAGGGATTTAGGCTTTTTATAATCCGGCATTTTAAAGTCAATTTGTAAAGGGACAATTTTGGGGGGTTATGTTATTATATTCCCTACCATTAATTGGTTTTGCAATAAACCCCTTAAACAAAATACGTCTATATCATATCGAATTAAAGTGCCTTTGGGCCTTTAAATTAAATTCTATAACTGTGCTTATTGGGTTTTTGTTGAAATTTTTCATTTCAGGAAAAAATTTAGACCAACAAGGTTTTTTTTCCCAAAATTTTTTTTTTTATTTTTTTTGAGGTAGCAATGAGCCCTTCGCCTCAATTAAAGGTGGGTTTTTTTTTTTTTTATTTTGTTTGTTTTTTATATTTTTTAAAATCTGTCCTCCTTTTTTATTTAAACTTTTTAACCTTTTTTGTACGTGTTAAGAAATTTTTACAAACAGTCCTACTTGACTAGGTTGTGAAAAGTACCAACTAAAAGCCCGTGACGTTTTTTTTTAAAAGGGTTTTTTACAAAAATGGCTTTAAAAAACTGTAGATGGAAACATCTAAAAAACAGGTTTTTCCCTAAAATTAGCCCCAAAACCCGCCCTTTTAGGGGGAAAAAATGGACCAAATTTTTACGGGTACATTTTAGAAAAAGCCAACACAATAAAAAAAGTTTAGAAATTGAACACATTAAAGATCACTTTTAGGGCTGAAATAAAACATTTCAAACACGTTTTATTAGAATTAAAATGCAAGACCTGCTAAACAAAATCGTACACGTTTTTTTTATATATTATATTATATATATAATTATATATATATATATTATTAAATATATAATATTAATGTTTTAAAATAAAAAATTTTCTTTTTAAAGCGCTATCTTACTTGTATAGAACAATGCCCCTTTGGGGTGTACTTTTTTCCATGGTATCAATAAATTCCAAAAGGGATATTGCACAGTAATGACACAAACCAAAAAAAAAAAAAGAAGAAAGAAACAACCCAAAAAACAAAGAAACAAAAAAAAAAAAAACAAACCCCGGGAAAAGTTTGAGCACAATATTCCCCTTTTTCTTTCAGTCCACAACAAAAAAAATTTTAAATGATATTATACTTTCGGACCCGAATATAACGGAGTTTAGTCTCCGTACGTAAACCGGGAAAGCAGTATTTTTTTCCAATGCTGTTATAGGGAATGAGATTAGGGGGGAAGGTAGCACCCCTTGTTTGGACGTCACCCATAGTCTGTGACGTCACGGGGGAAAGTTTTAGAGAAAAAAACGTCTTTTGGTTGTGCGCATGGTTTTTCCTCCTGTCCGCTTTGATCATTCTAATTCAAAATCTCATTTTGGCATTTTTATCCCGACGAAACCTATTTTTTGGGCAGGGCCACATTTGTTATCAGAAATAAGGAATAAGGATAAATTCAAATATCAAAATTGAAAAAAAAAAATGATTAAACTTGTTTAATTTTTTTTATTAGGGTTTTTCCCTGCAGTAAAAGGGTAACACATTAAAAAATAGCCAATGTGCCCCCCCCCCCAACCCCTATGGGGTTTTATGTCGGGTAAACAAAGAATGTAATTGAGTTTTAAACCACAGAATATACGACTTTTCGTATTTGGAAACTGATCTTTTTTTCTCATAAAATCTCGATTTTCCTTCAATTTTCTTTCAGCGTTTGACCCTGTCAAGATAAGCCATTTAAAGGGATGGGGGCCATATTGTGAATTTTCTTTTGTAGTTCGTTTTGTGTTATTGGGTAAATTTTATATCTTTTTATCCCCAATGCGACGACTCGATAGTCATCTTGAATGGAATACAGCTCATCAAGGTGAGGTCAAAGGCATTCTAGGTGGAATTTTGGTTGTTTTACCCTGGGCCGAGAGAACGCTTTTCCCCTTTTCTTTCTCAAAGATTCATTATTAGTGTATCTTTTTTTAAAAACTTTGTCAATGTTCTTTAGTGTATAGAAATTTAAAAGTGTTCCCCCCAAAAATTTGTTTAAAAATTCATTTTTTTATTTATAATTTTATAGAAGTCGACGATTTTCTCAGTGATAACTCGCCCAATTTTCTCTCTCTCTCTCTCCTTCTCTCTCTCTCTCTCTCTCTTTCTTTTTCTCTCTCTCTCTCTCTCTCTCACTCTCTGGCCCGCGATCTCTTATTTATTGCTGACACTCACTCTGTCCTTCATTTTACCTTCGACATGTACAGTTGAGGCTTCTACTTCCCTTTTCTATCTTGGTCACTATTTCGAATATTTGAGCCACGAGCCTTCATCTCTTTAATTTTCTTGGTTCTGACCGTATTTGCCTTATTTTTCTCATCGCAATGGGCTTACTCTTTTTTTCCCCCGATCCTTCTTTTCTCCATAACACCCAAAGTTTAAAACGGTAGTGCCCATTAATCTTCTCGATAGAGACAATAAAAACTAACGGGTATTCTTTTTAAAATTATTATTTAGTATAGAACGTAAGTAGAGAATTTTCCCCAAAGAACTTAATTTTGAGTTGAAAAGGTTTTCTCGAGAGCTTGACTGGACCCGTGAGTCTTCCGGGGTTTGTTTTTATTTATTTTTTTTAAATTAGCGGGGTGCTTTAATTCATGGAGGGAAAGGGGAAGAGACAAGCGGGATGAATGGATAAGTAGGACAGTTGTTCGTTTTCCTTTTCGTGTTGTAAATGTACTTTTTTCTGTAATAAATGAAACCATTGCTAATCTCCCTTTTTTCATTTAATTTTTCTCCATCACGGGCATTCCCTGAAGTACAACCCTTTTTCTTCCTCCTTCTTTTTTCCCCAAAGTTAGGTCATTGCATTGCCTGATCTCAGGAGAATTTTCAACGGTTCCCCCGTCTTTTTCTTTCTCCTGCTTTTTTTTTTGTTATTTTCGGGCAATCTGTCCCACCGACACCCGGGAGGGCCCCACACCCACCTTGAACGGAACCAATGGTCAAGTGTAATAAAAAAATTTTTAATTTTATTTTAATTTGTAGTGTAGTAGTATTAGTAGTAGTAGTAAATGTATAGAGTAGGGAAAAAGTAGTATAGGGAGTAGTATAGTATATAGTAAAATGAGAGAAACCCCTAATAGAGTGGTGGGATAGAAGCAAGTAGAATTAGTAGTATTATATATAGTAGTGGGTTTTTTTTGTTGTTTTGGGAGAAAATAGTAAGTAGTAGGAATAGTATAGTAGTAGTAGTAGAAGTAGTAGTAGTAATAGTATTGTGTGGTAAGTAGTAGTTAGTAGTATATATAGTAGTATATAGTATTTGTAGTAGTATAATATTAGAAAGTAGTAGTAGAGTAGTAGTGTAGTAGAGATATAGTAGTAGTAGTAGTTTAGGAATGTAGAAATAATGTACTCACTATACTACTACTACTCTACTACTACTCCCTACTACTATACAATACACTCTACTCCCCAACTAAAAACTACAACTAATAATAATAATAATAATAAATAAAATAATAATAATAAAAAATAAAATATTAATATAATAAAAAAAAACTTTTTATAGGCGCGGATGCCCCTCAACCATGACCCCCTTGGCGCTTACAAACAAAAAAAAATATCAAAGAAATACATGCATCAAAAAAAAAAAATTTTTTTAAAAAATTTCTTGAACAAGACAATGCTTAGACTCCCGATGCTCTGGGGGAGGGTGCTTTACAGTTGAAAAAAAAGGGAAAAAAGTACCCGTTCTTGCCGTTTGCGAAGTTGGGACAGAAAGGGGTGGGGGCATTGAGAAGGAAAAAAGATCTTATGGAATATTACTGAAAAATAACAGTAGATCATTGAAAAATTCATCACTTTTTTTAATGCTATTTTTATCCAACCTCAAAAGGTCGGAGTTGATATCCTTTGTGCTGTGACACAATCTTTAAAAAAAAAAAAATTAACAAAATCAGGTTGGGCCCGGGTTTTATTTTAATGGAGACCACTTTCAAACGGGGAAGAAAAAGAAACCCCTTTAGTATGTGCCGTTTGAAGAAAAAGTTTGTAAATAAAAGCTTATATTGCTCAAAACGTATGACAGTGGTAATTTTTTGCCATACAAAAAACAAATAATTTTGGAAAAGGAAAAAAACATGAATTTCTATTATGAATGGGTATTTTAAACTTGATTTTCCCACCACGTTTTGTGTTTTGGGAGGGGAAAAAAATTGATTATCATTTTGAAAAAATCAACAACGAAAAAAGGAAGATCAGATAACCCATCCATTACCAAAAAAAAAATGGTACAACACTCGTTTCGTATTGATGGGGAAAAACAACTAAGCCAAGGAAGGCAGCAACAACCCCTTGGGGATTGATGAAAGATCAGGAAACACATTTATCTTAATTAAAGATGTCAATTGTATTTCATTCTTGTGAACACGATTGGGGAGTAATACTATTTGAGTATTATTTTTCTATAAATTTTTTAGCATAAATATTCTGTCGAACGTAAGCTTTTTGTGCACTAAATTAAACATGCACAAACAACTCAAGCCTATATAAAATAATTGCGACTGCTAATACTAAGACAAAATCAATTTTCACAGAAAAAAAAATGATAAAGGGGGACCTTTACGATCAATAGATAAATCATTGTAATCAAAAAAGTTTTCAATTTTGAAATAAAAAATAGACAATAAAAAACAGGGGAAAAAAAAAATCCCGGGAAAGTAATATTGATGCTAAATGTAAACTCAATTATGTATACAGAATTCCCTGCAACAACGTCCCTTAAAAAGCCCCCGTTCCCCGAAGATAGAGCAAAATTTGGGTTTTTTTTCTGGGGATCCTTAAGCGGGGAAAACCCCGTTAACGAGATGGTGAGGACCTAATTTTTAATTTTTAAAAGATTGCAAAAATGAAAAAGTTTTTCCTACCCCTCGGTCTCTCATCTTTTCACGTAAATATTGTAATTCGTGTTGTGGGCC
>NW_027626828.1:0-2500 GCF_034508935.2 Berghia stephanieae
GGTTTCCTTTTTTATTGTCTTCCATTATTAATAAGGTTTTAAAAAAGGCGGATAGCGTCCTTTTTATAGAGTCAAAATAAAATAACAAACACACACTTTTTTGTCCGCATTTGGTCTAGTAGTTTGACACTCGTTTTTTGATCGGAAGGTCCCTGGGTTTCGAGCCTCGCTCAGCGCACAGTTGAGTCCTTGGAAAAGGCTCACAGATACTAACATTCTCTCGCCGTACTAACGTGTAAAATTATGAGTACCCGACGTTTCACCGGTTGCTCTGTCGGAAAAAAAAATTGTAATATCACCTAAAAGGCGTCATGTCTCGTTATACATGTTACGTGTTGTTGTTGGTCAGAGACCCTTGTAAATAAAGCTCTCTGAGTACGTTCAGAGGGTATTGCTTTATATAAAAGCTCAAGAGCTTTTTAAAAACTTTTTTTTTCATTTTTGTTGAAACTAATATCTTTTCTAATCAATAAAACTTATTATTATAAGTTTTACTCAATTCTCATATTTTAAACTATAAATTCCATCTTTTTTTTGCATCAACATGACCCCGCGGGAACAGTGGATTACTGTAATTTTTAAAAAGTAAGTTCTTCAGAGCCATTGGATCATGGAGCTGGAGTTTATTCCGGTTTTTATAGCGTGAAAACGGACAATAGAAATTGCTTGATATGCTTTGGATAGGACGCTAGTCTATAGTCAAGTACTTTCCGCCAAATCTAGCCGACTCTGCTACCCATTCACTGCTGGGAGGATAAAGGGTCAGAAAAAATATCGATTGCACCCGGGATCGATCACTTACCCTTTGCGTGTGAAGCAAGTGCCCTATCAACTGAGCTATCGGGACCCCAACTGTGTGTTGTTACATTCTGATTTATTTCCATTACAAACCTCGATAACCAACCCCCCCCCCCCCCCGCCCACACCAGAAACAAATATATACTTATTAACTTTCTATTATGTTTGATAATATTTGGTTTTATGTTTTTGCTTGTTGTTATTGTTTGTGTTTTTTTTTTTTTTGTTTTTTTTGTTTTTTTGTTTTTTTGTTTTGCATTGCGAAATTTTCATAGATGTTTTGATATTTTTTTTTACAGATCTAAAACTTGTTTCGTCATAATAAATAATATAATATTCTATTCAACTTGTTTCTGCGATCCTCCTATCCAATTGGCTGTGGAGCTTTTAATGTGGATTCTTTATGCTTTATTAATCATAACATTCCATAAGTCTGCTGTGTCTATTTGGGTTCTAAATTGATAATGCAATCAATGAAAGCGTAAATAATTTTAAGGGGGACAAATCGACTGAAATGAAATATCAAATTTAAATTGCCTTTTTAATGGTGTCTGGAGTTGCATAAGTTGATGATTTTTAATAAAATGTTTAAAGGTTAAAATATTATGTTGATATGTGCGCCTATTGGTCTAGTGGTATGACACTCCGCTTTCGGATCGGAAGGACCTGGGTTCGAGTTCGCGCTCGGCGCATAGTTGAATCCTTGGAAAAGGCTCTTTGTAGACATTCACTCACTGTACTCAGGTGTACAATGAGTACCTGGCCGTCAAAAGCGTTGTCTTTGTCCGAAAAATTGTAATATCGCCTAACAGGCGTCATGTCCCCGTCCTTACATGTTAAATGCTGCTGATGACCAGGGACCCCTTGTAAAGCGCTTTTAGCACATTTAGTGGATATTGTGCTATATAAAAGCTAAATTTTTAAAAAAGTTGTTTTGTCTGTTGGGGATGTTAAGGACAGTTGGTGTTAGTGGAAGGGGGGGGGGGGGGGTGGGGCTTGGCTCAGCGGTACGGTCTTTGCTTCGTACCCGAAAGGTAATGAGTTCGACTAACTGCGCTGTGTGGCCTTGGGAAAGTCACCCTCGCCTAGCTTAATCTGCGGCGCTGCGCATGCGGCTGACGCCTGGGTTATTCCAGTCTTCCCTTGGAATAGATCCTCGAGACAAATTTCCCCTATAAGGGCATGGTTTGGCATTGTTGTAATGGATTATTTATTGTGAATTTGTTTGAGAGTCTGTGCAAGTGTGTAAAAACAGGGAGAAACATTTTAAAAAAAAGAAAAATCCCCCCAAAACTAGCCTACATGTATTTTTCACTCTGCTGTGTTCGGCTCACACTTTTTTCAGATATCTGTCTTACACCAAACCAGTGATACGTTTCAACAGTCCTAACGTCACTTCCCTCGTAATGACGCATGGCAAATTTGTGACTCACCTTCTCAAACGATAGTCTCACAAATAGAAGAGAAAAGTGTAATTACTTAGAATTTTAATTAAAAGAAATAATGAACAATGGGTTTGTTTATGTTCTATGTTTGGTTAGTTGGTTGTTTTTTGTATGTGCTCAGTTGTTTGTTTGTTTTTGTTATGTAAGAAATTGTGTTTATTCGGCATCATAATGAATATAAATAAACATCCAGTTATAAAAATCCAGGACTTATTTTATCCTGATATAAAATCGCTTTGAAATGTTGGGTGGATAGA
>NW_027626829.1:0-5717 GCF_034508935.2 Berghia stephanieae
CAAACCCTGCGGACTTTTATTCTGCAGTCCGCGCTTGAACAAAAAAAAAGAAAATGCGAAGTATTCTCCCATGCGCTTTTATCTGCGTCGCGTCTGATCGAAAAAAAAAAATGCAAGTATTCTCCGGCGGACTTTATTCTGCATCCCGCTCTGAACGAAAAAAAAAAGAAAAAGCGAAGTATTCCCCACTGGACTTTTATTCTGCAGTCCGCTCGATCGAAAAAAAAAAGCAAAAGTAATTTCCCACTGCGACTTTTATCTGCAGTCCGCGCTCTAATCGAAAAAAAAAATGCGAAAGTATTCTCAACTGCCGACTTTATTCTGCATCCCGCTCTGAATCGAAAAAAAAATAGAAAGATTCCCACTCGGATTTTATTTCTGCGTCCCGCTCGAACAAAAAAAAAAGAAAAATGCGAAGTATCTCCCTGCAGACTTTATTTATCTGTCGCGCTCAATCGAAAAAAATAAAAAGAAAACAATGGAAAGTACTCTCCACTGCGACTTTATTTCTGCAGTCCGCGTCTGAATCGAAAAAAAAAAAAAAATGCGAAGATTCCCCCACGATTTTTATTTCTGCAGTCCGCTCTGAATCAAAAAAAAAAAAATGAAAGTATTCTCCCACCGGATTTTATTCGCAGTCCGCCTCTGAAAAAAAAAAGCAAGTATTCCACCGCTTTTTCTGACGCGCTCTGATCGAAAAAAAAAGAGAAATTTTCTCCCACTCGGACTTTAATTTCTGCATCCCGGTCAAAAAAAAAAAAGAAAAAGCGAAGTTCTCCATGCGGACTTTTTTATTGTCGCGCTCTGATGAAAAAAAAAAGAAAAAATGCAAAGATCTCCCACTGGATTTTATTCTGCGTCCGCGCTTTAGAAAAAAAAAGGATTTTTTTTTCACCCCCAAAAAAAAAAAAAAAACATGCAAGTTTTTTGCGGACTTTTATTCTGCAGTCCGGCCGAATCGAAAAAAAAAAGAAATGCAGTATTCTCCCACTTGGACTTATATTTCTGCAGTCCGCGCTGAAAAAAAAAAAAAAAGAAAAATAAAGTATTCTCCCTGCGGATTTTTTTTATTTCGCCCCCTTTAAGGAAAAAAAAAAGAAAAAATGCGAAAGATTCTCCCCCTTGCGGATTTTTTTTTCTGCAGTCCGCGCTCTGAAACGAAAAAAAGAAAAACGAAAGTATTCCCCACTGGACTTATTTCGCAGCCCTCTGAACAAAAAAAAATGCGAAAGATTCCCACGCGATTTTTATATCTGAGTCCGCCCTGAACAAAAAAAAAAATCGAAGTATTCTCCACTGCACTTAATTCTGCAGCCGCGCTTACGAAAAAAAGATAATGCAAGTATTCTCCGACTTTATTGCATCCCGCTCTAATCGAAAAAAAAACGAAGTTTCCACTGCGATTTTTTTTTTTTTTTTTATTTTCATTTTATTTTCGTCGCGCCTGACAAAAAAAAAGCGAAAGTACTCCCATGCGGATTTTATTTTCGTCGGCTCTAACGAAAAAAAGAAAAAGAAAGTATCTCCACGACTTTATCTGCATCCGCGCTTGACAAAAAAAAAAAAAATGGAAAGTATTCCCCACGGATTTTATTCGCAGTCCCGCTCTGAAAAAAAAAGAAAAAAGGAAATATTCCCCCGCGACTTTTTGCGTCGCGCTTGAATCGAAAAAAAAATGGAAGTATCCCATGCGATTTTTCTGCGTCGCGCTCTGATCGAAAAAAAAAAGAAAAAGTACTCCATCGATTTATTTTGCAGTCGGCTTGAAAAAAAAAAGAAAATGCAAGTATTCTCCACTGCACTTTTTTGCGTGCGCTCTGATAAAAAAAAAAAGAAAAATGGAAGTATCCGCGGTTATTTGCTCCCGCTGTGAAAAAAAAAAAAAATCGAAAGATTCCACCGGACTTTATTCTGCAGCCGTCTGAACGAAAAAAAAAAAAATGCGAAGTACTCCACGCGACTTTATTGCTCCGCCTCTATCAAAAAAAAATGCAAAGATACGCGACTTTTATTCGCTCCCGCTCTGAACGAAAAAAAAAATGAAATATCCCGGATTATTTCTGCATCCGCTTGACAAAAAAAAAAAAAAAAAAGCGAAAGTATTCTCTCTGGACTTTATTTCGTCGCGCTCTGAACGAAAAAAAAAAATGAACTCCCACTGACTTATTTCTGCAGCCGCTTGAAAAAAAAAGAAATGCGAATTTTCCCCTGCGACTTTTTATTTGCGTCCGCTCTGAAAAAAAAAGAAAAGAAGTATTCCCACTGGACTTTATTCTGCAGTCCGCTCTGATCGAAAAAAGAAATGCGAAGTTTCTCCACGCGACTTTATTCTCAGGCGCTCTAAAAAAAAAAAATAAAATCGAAGTATTCTCCCGCGGACTTTATATTCTCGCGCTCAATCAAAAAAAAAAATGGAAATCCCGGACTTTTTATTCGCATCCTCTAACGAAAAAAAAAAAAGCAAGTATTCCCCACTGACTTTTATTTCTGCAGTCCCGCTCTGATCAAAAAAAAAAAAAAAATCGAAGAGCCGACTTTTTCTGCATCCGCGCTCTGAACGAAAAAATGAGAAGTATTCTCCTCGACTTTTTTTCTGCAGTCCGCGCCTGAAAAAAAAAGAAATGCAAGTATTCTCCTGCGCTTTTATTTTGGTCGCGCTCTGAATCGAAAAAAAAGAACATGGAAATATCTCAACTGACTTTTTATTTCTGCAGTCCGCCTGAACGAAAAAAAAAAAAAATGCGAAAGTATTCCCCACCGGCTTTTATTTCTGCAGTCCCGTCGACAAAAAAAAAAAGAAAAGCGAAGTATTCCACTGCGACTTATTTGCGTCGCGCTCTGACAAAAAAGAAATGAAGTATCTCCACTGGACTTTATTTCCATCCGCGCTCTAAAAAAAGAAAAATGCGAAGTATTCCCATGCGGACTTTATTTGCAGTCCGCGCTTAACGAAAAAAAAATCGAAATATTCTCCACTGCGACTTTTATTTGGTCGCGTCGTAAAAAAAAAAGAAAAGGAAAGTATTCCCTGGACTTTTTTTTTGCGTCGCTCTGACGAAAAAAAAGAAAATGCAAGTATTCCCACTTCGGACTTTATATTTCTGCAGTCGCGCTCTGAATCAAAAAAAAAAAAAAAAAATGCGAAAGTATTCTCCCACTGCGGACTTTTGTTTTGCAGTCGCGCTCTGAATCGAAAAAAAAAAGAAAAAATGCGAAAGTATTCTCCACTGCGATTTTATTCTGCAGTTTCCCCGCTCTGAAACGAAAAAAAAAAAAAATTTCGAAAGTATTTTTCCCACTGCGGACTTTATATTTCGCAGTCCGCGTTTTGAACAAAAAAAAAAAAATGCGAAAGTATTCTCCACGGGGGACTTTTTATTTGCAGTCGCGCTCTGAAACGAAAAAAAAAAAAGAAAATGCGAAGTATCTCCCACTGCGGACTTTATTTTCTGCAGTCCGCGCTCTGAATCGAAAAAAAAAAAAAAAATGCAAAAGTATTCTCCCACTGCGGCTTTTTATATTTTCAGTCCGCGCTCTGAACGAAAAAAAAAAAAAATGCGAAAGTATTCTCCCACTCGACTTTATTCTGCAGTCCGCGCTCGAATCGAAAAAAAAATTTGAAAGATTCTCCCTCGGACTTTAAATTCTGCAGCCCCCCCTCGAACAAAAAAAAAAAAAAAAAAATGCGAAAGATTCTCCCACTGCGGGTTTTTTTTATCTGCAGTCCGCCACCTTTAACCAAAAAAAAAAAAGAAAAAAAGTGAAAAATATTCTCCACTGCGGACTTTATTTCTGCAGTCCCGCGCTTAATCGAAAAAAAAAAAATAAAATGCGAAAGTATTCCCCTCCCGGGCTTTTTATTTTTGCATTCCCCTCTGAATCGAAAAAAAAAAAAGAAAAATGCGAAGTATTCCCCCCCTGCGGACTTTTTATTTCTGCAGTCCCGCTCTGAAACCCAAAAAAAAAAAAAAATGCGAAAAATATTCTCCAACTGCCGACTTTTTATATTCAGTCCCGCGCTCTGAATCGAAAAAAAAAATGGAAAGTATTCTCCCACTCGGGTTTTATATTTTTCCCGTCCGCGCTCTATCAAAAAAAAAAAAAAAAATGCGAAAGTATTCCCAAAGCGGGCTTTTTATTCTGCGTCCGCGCTCTGACTCGAAAAAAAAAAAAAAAAATGGAAAAATATCTCCCACTCCGGACTTTTTCTTTCTGCCGTCCGCGCTCTGACACAAAAAAAAAAAAGAAAAATGCGAAAGTATTCTCCCACTGCGGGCTTTTATTTCTGCGTCGCGCTCTGATCGAAAAAAAAAAAAAACAAAGGAAAGTATTTTCCCACTGCGGACTTTTTATTTCTGCAGTCCGCGCTCTGAATCAAAAAAAAAAAGAAAAATGCGAAAGTATTCTCTCACTGCGGACTTTTTATTTCTGCAGTCCCGCTCTGAATCGAAAAAAAAGAAAAATGCGAAAGTATTCTCCCACTGCGGACTTTTAATTCTGCAGTCCGCGCTCTGATCGAAAAAAAAAAAAAATGCGAAAGTATTCCCCCCACTGCGGACTTTTTATTTGCGTCCGCGCTCTTGAACGAAAAAAAAAGAAAAAGCGAAAGTATTCTCCCACTGCGGACTTATATTTCTGCAGTCCGCGCTCTGAAACAAAAAAAAAAAGAAAAATGGAAAGTATTCCCCCACTGCGGACTTTTTATTTTGCAGTCGCGCTCTGAATCGAAAAAAAAAAAAAAAAAATGCGAAAGTATTCTCCCACCGCGGACTTTTATTTCTGCAGTCCGCGCCTGAATAAAAAAAAAAAAAAAAATGCGAAAATATTCTCCCCGCGGGCTTTATTTTCTGCATCCCCCGGTCTGAACAAAAAAAAAAAAAAAATGGAAATATTCTCCCCGCGGGCTTTTTTTTTGCATCCGGCTTGAACAAAAAAAAAAAAAAAAAATGGGGAAATATTCTCCCCCCGGATTTTTTTCTGCAGTCCCCGCTCTGGAAAAGAAAAAAAAAAGAAAAAAAGGAAATATTCTCCCCCTCGGCTTTTTTTTTGCAGTCCCGCTTGAAAAGAAAAAAAAAAAAAAAAATGCGAAAATTCTCCCCCCCGGGTTTTTTTTCAGTCCGCGTCGCGAAAAAAAAAGAAAAATGCGAAATATTCTCCCCGGACTTTTAAAATTTTTGCATTCCCGCTTGAAAAAAAAAAAAAAAAAAAAAGCGAAAATATTCCCCCCGGGACTTTTTTTTTCTGCATCCCCTCTGATCAAAAAAAAAAAAAGAAAAAATGCGAAAGATTCCCCCCGGGCTTTTTATTTCTGCATTCCCGCTCTGAATCAAAAAAAAAAAAAAAATGCAAAGTATTCCCCACTCGACTTTTATTCTGCAGTCCCGCCTAATCGAAAAAAAAAAAAAAAAAATTTTTCCCCACTCGGCTTTTTATTCTGCATCCCCGCTCTAAAAAAAAAAAAAAAAATGGAAATATTTTCCCCCTCCCCACTTTTTTTTTTGCGTCCGCGCTCTGAACAAAAAAAAAAAAAAAAAGGAAATATCTCCCATGGGCTTTTATTTTGCGTCCGGGGTCTGAAAAAAAAAAAAAAAAAGAAAAAAGGAAATATTTTTCCCATGCGGGTTTTTATTTTTCGTCCCGGGGTCTGAACAAAAAAAAAAAAAAAAAAATGGAAAGTATTTTCCCCCCCTGGGACTTTTTTTTCTGCATCCCCCCGC